>NW_020272893.1:192750-446221 GCF_003268045.1 Sipha flava
ACGTCAAGAAATATTCATCACTTTGAGTGAAGTCCGCCGAACTTGCTTCTTGCCTTACCCTAATCTGAATATCTGTCTTGGATTCCATTTTTCTTTTGATTTTCTTGAATAAAATTTTCGATACGAAACGATTACAATTTGTAGTTGACGTGAAATTTTCGCTTTGAATTACTAAATGGATGAGCTATGTGATTCACCGTGGCAATACGTTGCATTGTTGTTAATTTACTTGTCATAGTTACGACACGAATTATAATTTGAATATCCACAATTGATATGTGATCCAGTGGCTTTCCCGAATTATGTATGAGAATAAGTGCTTATAGTCAGTTTATTATTTTTTAAGCAATTATTTTCCAATTTTCTACTGCATATTATACGGCATATTTTAGTACTTTTTAGCGCATAAAGTTCCGAACCGTGGTCATCATTATTGTAATTTATTTGAATTGTCAATTGAGCATAAATCGTACGTCGAAATTTTAACTTCAAATTGTTATTGAATAGAATAAATGTTTACTTGAGAGAGCGCATACAAATACAATTTTTTAATTATTATTTTTCGAAAATTCTATCGATTAAATAAAATATTGAAGAAATTTGTAATAACAATATTTCAAATAAGTTACTCGAAAATCGTACACGATAGCCCAAATAATGTTTAATGAGATCCCTCAATTCGCTCAGCAAAGTGCGGAGTACAAACCACCATAAAACATATACTAACAATTGAATGCCGAATATACCAAATCATAAACTGTCCGAAACAACTGCCGAAATACTGAATAACCACCCTTAATCTATAATCAGGATCGTCGAGTTCATCAAAGCCACTGATCTACAATCAACTATCTAGAAATCAATTTAAAACGATAAAAAAAAAATGAACATTAACCGTTTTCGTTGTTTATTATGTATGTAAAATTAATATTTATACAGCCAATGCATTATACTGACGAGGGTCTTTTCTTAATTAAACGAAAAAAAATAATACGAATTTCGTTTGCGTTTCAATCGCAATGCACATATATCACTATATACGGCGGAACGCATGTGAAAAAAAGGAACAATGAACATACGCGTTCGCCATCCCTTTTTCATACATTTACTGTTGTACACAAATTATGTTTTCTTTATTTTCATGTTCATTAATAGTGTTAGTTGCGTATCGTTGAGAGGCGAAAAAAACACGGAAATGGATCAACTTTCCATCGCGAAATCGAATAATGAAACGAGGAATGTAAATAATACAGTGTTAATTGAATGTAAATTTTATCTGTCAGTTCCAGCGACAATGTATCAAAAGTTCCGTGCACTGAATTTCCAAACACTTGCGATTCTTCGATTTTTATTTCATTTTGTTCGAGGTACGCGTTTGCAGACAGGCTGATATGTCGATTCTCTCTTCGTATCTAAGATTGAGTATACGGATCGTTTATATTATATTCGTGCGAAATATTTGGTTGGCCTTGTATACATATTTTGAAGTCTAAAATACTTCTGAAACGTAAATATTAAATAAATCTTTTCGGAAATTGCAAGAATCCGCGATGAAATGTTTTAAACATTATATATTTTAGACCAGCACTTATGGTGTTCATCGAGCTTATCACTTAAAATCGTTTTTTCAAAATTCGACATAGATGTGTATTCTTACTTGACAGTAAAAAAATTAAAAAATTATACTCCACGCGACTATCTGTGCCTCGAGGTGGATGAAATGAAAGACTGATCACGTTCAATGCGCCTACTGTGTACGAATCAGTATTTTACACACTATAATATAAAATTACCATACGTTCCAAAATATTAGTTTGAATTTTGTCGTAATTTTTTACCAACATCATATTGATTTGAGATATTACCGCATTTAAACGTCGGTAAAGTATATTCATATAAATATATGAAACATTATTATACAGAGACAACGATATTTTTAATTTCTTTAAAAACGATTTTCAACGGTCTAACGTTATGCAAACGAATTAAAACCAATCGATTTCGAAAGTTAACACTTAATAACTTTTTCTTATTTTATTTTATTTTTTTTCTTTTTAAACGAAAGTACTTCAAAATAATACAAAGATATTCGGTGCTCGTTTGTTCGTTACCATTTTATCTACAAAATCAAATCGTTTTCAAGCAAATATTGCAAGTTTAATAATCGTCAGACGTTATTTCCGTCAAAGTCAAAACGTTTGCTGTTTGCCCATTAACCTGACAAATGGTAATAATACTCCGAACTCATGAAAGTGTAACCGTTCGGTTCTCAGAACCCAGGCATTTAAGATATTACTGCTTATAATAATAATAATAATAATATATTATACGACTAGTATACATCGCCGTTTAAACGTTGAAGTTTTTAACTTTTGCGTGCTAAACGCACGTTATAAATTATAAAAAAAAAATATTAAAAAAAAACAACAGTAATTTGCATTTAAATTAGGACAAGAGTGCACGACGCGTGCTTAACAAAAATATACTATTTCATCTTCCTGTTAATTCACCACTATCCACTATACCGCAACACCTCATCCCTACCGACTCCCGTAATTATTAACCGTCAAGATAAAAGTTATGCCGTGTTAATTTTTTATTATTATTTTTATTAATTTATTTTTTTTGCACGCCGAGAAAAATGCACCTTGAAATACATAGGTACGTTTATACCGAGAAGAAGTCGTTTTTCAAACAGTTATTTTATCAATTAAAACTTCTTTTATTTTATTTTTTTTTTCGATTTCCTCATCACCAAAACGTTTGATCTACAGCCTAAAGTGTATTTTAACCATCAGCGGTGGCGAAGTTATCAAGAAGAACGACGACATGAATCGAACGTTACAGACGATGCACTCGTCATATACGAAGCATTATTAAATGGTATGATATTTTATAGTCATTTGAAACGTTAGCACTCGGATTATACAGTTGTTTCGCGGAATTTTTATACCACGTGAACACCGCGACAGTAAAATATATAATATAAATATAATATAAACCGCAAACCGTTTGCCCCATCCGACCGTTGTACACGAATAGGAGGTAGCTGTGGTGCGCATCCTAGAGAACCACGAAGGGATGTCAAAATTTCAATCGGGCCACTGGGTTGTCAACAGTTAAGTGCCATACGGGAAATGAATATTAATTCGTTTGAGAGACGCGAATCAAAACAGGTTACGCTCGTCAATAATAAGTCTCGTAACATGCGAATACGCGATTCGGATTACGTGTGGAAATGCGGTCGACTCCAAACAATCTTTAACGGAACGTACGCCAATAGCTTTTAGACGCTTAATGAAGGGACTTTGCTGCTCATCGGCCACCTGCTTCACAGTTACACTGTATTACACCACTGATCAGTCGTAAAACGTACATCGTAATATTTAGGTATGCGGCACCGAACTTTTAAAATCTTACACGGCTGAATAAAAATACAGCAGTCTCCACACCCCAGTGACCACAAACCTATATTTTTATTTAGCATAGAAAAATAATTTGTACTCATTCATACTAGTTAGACACGTACCGACAAACACCGTACCGTATCGTTCCGAAAAATATTTTATTATGGGTTTTGATTTAGGTGATTCACATTTGAACGTATCCGTTCCGTTCATACACGTACCGATCCGACAGAGTCCGTCTGGCATTCCTCGCGAGAATGATTACGAGGTCAGAATATTGAAAACCATAGATAATCTAACCTAACCTATGCTTGAGTTCGACGCCGCCACTGATGTAGGTAACCTATTGAAATATTTCACGTGTTACGGACTTACATAAATGTATAATCTGTGCGTAAAACGTGAACGATATAAGCGATCATAATATTACATTCACTAGAATGTATAAACATTTGAGCATTAGTTTTCCGTTTCAGTTATGAATAAATGTATCGTGATTCGAATGTGCGTTTGGTCTCGCCTTTGACTGGACTTGAAAGAATTAATAAACAAATAAAATAAACGTTAACATTCCGCAAATCGTTAAATTATTTTTCGAACGTTTAATCACCTGCCAATGATCAAAATACACCACTATATTTTATGTTCATACCAAATTTTAAGTCTATCAAATATATAAATAAGTGATTTGCAATACATTTCATTACAAACTGATCGGTAAAATAGTTAAAAGCTACGCAGATCACGTGCTACTACGGGTGACGTAATAATGTTTTATTGTATCGCAAAAAAAAAAAAAATAATTAACTAAATATTTTTATTTTGGTCTAGTCTAATTGTAACATTAAAATTATGCGGCTTTGCATACATTTCTTGTATATCTTAAAACCCATATTAAGATGACATAATATTATTTACACGTTATTAAAAAATACGTACGAATGTTTACTTGTACCCCAAAATATAAAAATATTAAGCTGAGTTTATATGTTCGGTTTTACTTGCGAAAGATTACTTGCACAAATCTGATTTGTGCAATTATTTTAATGTGTGGACGGATATTTGAACAAAATTTTAATTTGCGCTAGTGTCTCTCGTGAATTCCGGGATGGCCTGAGAAGAAAACTGTGGTTGGAACAAATATAACGTCACTTGAACGTGTAAACGATTATTTGAGGTTTCTGCGAGTACTTTGATCATAAAACAACGACAAAGCGAGACTTTTATCACTGTATCTTTATCAATATTTTATTATATAATTTTAATAATGTTTATTATTTGTGTAACTTATTTTTTTTTAAGTAGAATTCTTCACAGATTTGATTGAATCGTACAAATCTTTTCCGTGTCTATGGAAATCAAAAAGTAAAGTGTACAGTGTATAGAGATGTTAAAGCAAAATCGTATGATATATTAATTGAAAAAGCACAAGAATTTAATATAAATTATTCATCATACGAATTTTAAATAAAAAATTACAGTTAAATTTGAATTAGAAACACAAGTAAACAATGCACTTTTGATAGATAAAACAATTTTATATTTAATAAGTAGGGCACGAACTTTTATGTAAATACATAGTTTTATTGAATGTGAATTTCTCAATAACGTTTCATAACACCCTGCATAATATGAGATTTTTTTATTTTATATATTTTTACATATTTTAATGTAAATACATATTTTTTAATATTTCACCAATATTTACATATATTGTAAATGTTTCATATTTTCATATCTAAACAGTTTTTATTTGTATTCAAATTATTATATTGGAATTAAATCAAAGAAAAATGTAAGAAGTTATTTCATTTTTTGATTTATATACTGCAATCGTTATTATACAAGCGACTGATATTATGTAAAATAATGAACTGGAAAATCATTTAGCATATATTTCCACAGATTTTTGTTTCTTGGTGAAATTAATAAAAAATTAAAAACATTAAATCTAACAATAATTAAAAGTTTTGCGATAGTGGTAAAAGCAGAAATAAAATAAAATTAAGTTCAAAGAGTATCCGAAGTTAAAATAAAAAATAGATTAAACTACGTACTCGGTAATAGCGATGGTATACAAAAAACTTTTAGAGATATTCTTATGAATAAAAACGAAAAAATACGTATAATGATGTTGAAGTAACAACATATGACTTACGTGATATGAATTATGCCCCATTAATCTCGATGGACTTTGAAACTTTGAAACTTTGAAACTTAATCACTCTACAATAAAATTTGAAAATCTCCAAATGTACGTTGCACAAAGAAAACAACAATGAAAATGATTGGATGAATAAATATTAATTAGTAATTAAAAATAAATGTTATCATTTTTTGATAAATATTTCACATTTTTTAAATACATATTTTGGCAAAAATAAGAACATAAATATTTATATATTTCGACTTTTTTATTACATAAAATCCGCTCCCAACTAATAAGTGTTAACAGTAAATTACAATGTGATAAAACTAATTGAATATCTACAAATATATAACATTTCAGACACATACTTGAGTGATTCTTAATTGGAGCAATTATATTTGTGCAAGCCAATTCGCGCAAGTAAAACTGTACGTGGGAACAGTCATTACAAAAGTTTTGAATATACAATTAAATGTTAATCGAGGTCGTTTCTAAGTTTCAAATTCGTACGAACATTATATTTCTAAACACGATCAAAGATTTGGTCGAAAAAGCTGTCATTTTTATATTGAATTTCCCGAGCGAACTTTATTTACTTGGATATTGGAATCTGCGTCTATGAATAATATCGGAATACCTAATGGTTTATCGCTAGCGCTCGGGTCGGACGAACAGTAGGAATTCATTACTTAAGAAATTCACGACACAATAGACGTTTTGTGTGAAAAATGAACGTCGGATTCGGGAAAAATGTACGTAGCGCCTATATGTTTCGCGCGCATACGCCACAATACATTGTACACGGCTTCGTTGGGTATTATAACATATACAGGGACGTTCCCAAACGGAATCGTATTGCATATTTAGAACCGCACTCTGAGAAAAAATATCTCGGTAAAACAGTACGTTGTCCGTAAATAAAATATTAATCGCCTCTCCGGAGCGTATCGAGTATTATGTTTGGACTCGCGTCCACGTGACGGTACACGGTTGATACAGGTCGTGTACGCGTTCGCCTAACCGGGCCGCCGTTGACCATAAATATATTTGTATTTTATTTTATTTTAGAACATATACGGCCCTTTTGACAATTACAAATAAGAATAACAGCTTTACTTGACAATCTATACATATAAAATCCAAATACCATTGACTGACTTATCGCTATATCTCAAAAACTACGCAACGCACGGACTTGAAATTTGGAATATAGGTTCTTCTCATATTTTCACCGTGCAATAAGAAAGGATTTTTCGAAAATCGCATATTCAAGGGTCGACACTGTTTTGGACTGGATGCATACATTTTTCAATTTTTGGTTACCAAGGAAATATTTGATTTTTTTAATATGTTGATTTTAATAATTTTATTATGTAAATTATTAAACTGTATAACAACATAACCGAAGTCATAATTTTAAACGGAAAATTTAAAGGTGAACATGTACTATTACCACGCATCCCAATGACTCCAACAGATAAATCATTGGAATTTTGAAAATTTTGAAAATTTATGCTTCTCACATGGATAACTGTGTGTGGCCTACTCACGCATCAAATTGTGTACACACCACAAAAGGAAAAACAAAAAATATTGTATAATCCACATATACTTTAATAAATAGCATTTATTTGAAACCTCGAACTGTCAGACTTTTCTCAATAAAATGAATAAATAAAAAAATAATAATCCAAAATAAGAAGGTATAGGTTCAACGGTAACACCCAAAAAGAATTGAACACTCAAAATTTTCTCAACGGACAACGTCCGGTATAACTCACTTATTGATCATCGCTACATCTCAAAACTAAATGAACTTGAAATTTGACATGGCGGTCTCTCCAATATACAAAACGTGCAATAAGAAGGGATTTAAAAAAAAAATATTGGAACCAGCAAGTACGGTAATTCAGAGGTATCACCAAAATTACTATACTGATTCATTTTATTTGTCTTATAACCACCAATATTTATAGAGAACTTGGCTTTAAATAGTGTAAAGTAATAAAACCTATGTCACGGGCAAGAATGTTCCGTGCGAAGCCGGGTAATTAAGCTAGTTAATAATAAATAAAAAGAAATAATTATAATAATAATTATAACAAAAAATAATTAAGAAAAAATTGATTATTAATATTGCATATTTGCATGTCGTGTTGAGATTAATATCGTTATTATCAATACAGTGATCTGAACGATGGTGAACTTGAAAACTTGAAAGCAACCTCTAACACATTCGTTTATGTATTACACGCATCACCAATGGCATATACCTAACTTTTATATTTGCAAACAAATCATTACTTTTATTTTATTTTATTATTATTTTTTTTTTTTTTACGTTTCCAACGCCCTCACGCTAAGAACATTATTTTATAACATATAAAAAGAGGTCTAGGGAGATCTGACCACCATATCGCCCCTTGTATACACCACTGCGCACCACACGTGAGACGCACACGCACAAATACACACTATGTGACGGTCAATTTTTATTTTTTTATTTTTTTATTTCACAAAATGACGACGAAACATTTGACACGTTTAAACTGATTGTTGCGGAACATCCGTGTGTGTATGTGCGTCTGAGTGCACGTGTATAATGTACGTTGAGTACTGTTTTTGAACGACTTGCTCTGCGTACACGTGGACGCGAATTACTATTGTCCTGAGGTCCTGCAAAATCCATCCTGTACACTGTCGCGAACAAGTGTATGTTATGCCGAGTGCGTGGGCAAATTTCTCAACACTCGTGTAAACGTCTCTGCGGTATTCGCGCGTGTTACGAAATTTGCTATGTTCAACAAAGCATTTACTACAAAAAGTACATGTGTCCGATCGTCGACGATCACTTGCTTACAAAACGCCCGTTCGCACTCTGCCGGGGCTCGGAGTAATATGCACGTAACCGTGACGGTGATTTCAGCGGTTACCTGATAAAAAGGCATATTTAGGACTTTTTTTTTTTTTATTGATATTCATATTGTTAAGAATTTCGAACGTTTGATAAAAGAAAAATTCGGTGGAATTGTCTAATCGATCCCACACCGGCGCCATGTATTGCTAATCGGTTTTTCTACAATTGCCGTGTTCATTTCTGTGTCTCGAAACGCTCAATCGAATTTCCGGAGTGAAGGTGGTGGGGGTGCAACTTTACGGAAACGATCATCGGCGTGGACCGCATTGGCTAACATGTGTTGGAACAGCGGCGACATGCCAATGAGGCGTGACGAGGCAAATCAAGGATCAACGTAGAAATAGAGGATTGCTCTTCGGGGGTGAAAAACAAAACAGTGATGATACCGAATGTAGTGGGTAAACAACGTTTTCACCTTCGCAGAAATCATAAGCGTAACATTGTTACGCGCAAATTGGACACACCTGTAATACATACACATTAGCATGTTATACCCCGGGGTGGAACTAGGAATTTTTACGTCAGGGAAAAATGTTGAAATTACACCCTATCATAGACCAATAATCAAATACTCTTCTCGAGAATTTTTTTCTAATAATTAAAATACAATCATACTTATTGAGTTTTAACCTAATAACAGTGTTTAACAAAGTTAAAAATATCAAATTAGCTGTTGATAATTACAAAAATTACACAATTTAAAATTTTACGCCCAAGGATGAATCCCCCGTCTTCCACCCCCTAATTCTGCCCCTGCTTATACCCCGAGGTATTTGACGATGTTATGAACTCGTGACCATGAACTGTTATCAACAATAACCGCAACGATCGGAAATCGTGTGCAAAGTCTAATTAATTAATCAATCAATATTTGCGGGACCGTGTAGATTTTCTTAACCATTACATGATTCTGTAACTTACAACATGCATATACAAGTATATTGTAGCATCGTATTATGATCACCTAATTATTCACCTATATTTGTTTTTCTACTATTAAAGCTGATACCTGCTTCACTAATGTTGTTTTGTTGTTTGTGTCTTATATTTATTACGAATAAATAATGTATTGTTATATTTTTTAATTTTCACTTAAGCATACACGGGCGTTTAAACAAATAAATAAATAGTTATATTATAAATATAAATAAATGCGATTTTTAGTGGTTATTTATTAAAGGATAAATTTTTAATATATTTACGTATATTATAATATAACGCATTATACTTACAAATTGTGTAATTAAAAAATATTCCCGAATCCCATGACACAAACGTTTATTTTTTTCCATTAACAGCCCAGGGGTTGGTTGGCAGCAATTTTCTATTCTTCACGATTTCCGACTTTTCTCTTTCATTCATAAACATGTTTCACAAGTTGTTTCATTCACTATTTGTCTTTTATATTCTAACGGTGGTCCCCTCTATTATTCTTTCCTTCTGTGGATCCCTTTATTATTCTTTCCAGTATATTGTCACATCTAATGGTATGACCAATTCATTTAGCTCCTCTAATCTCCATGTTAATTAATAATCATATTTTTTCCTTCACTCTGTGAAAATTTATTTTATAAAATTATTTATATTTTCAAGCAAATTATTTTTTAAGAATTTACCATTTACTGTTTTATTATTTTTATTGTTAATAATATTATTTAAAAAAAAAAAAAAAAAAAAAAAAAACCATTATTAATATATTTCGAAACGCGATGGTTCGTCTTGTGTTTTGGCATCCACCCGTAGATGCTAAGCTCCTTGGCAAAACACGGTTTTGGTTTAATATGATTAAATAGGTATACGAATCAAACCCATGTAACGTGCAAACTGTTTTCTGAATATGTTAGCAAGCGTTCAACGGATGGCACTACCACGTTGCATTTAAAATCATTTACGGAATCGCGTTGTAGCCGTCCACATACAGGTTATTTCGAATACAGCTGCCAGTCACGAACGTAGTCACACAGTGTACGTGTACCGCTGTAAATAAACAACGGTTTAGGTTGAGGAGCGTGTACATACAACCCTTATTTCTCTGGCCTCGAAAAACAGCTCTTTTTTTTTTTTAATTATATCAGGAAAAATAGTGGAATCGGTTTTTCGTAAACGTCGTTTATGTACACGCTTCTAGGGTTGTTTGAAAAAAATCACTTTCGTTTTAACATCGCTGCAAATGTGCATGCACACGTGTATTGTATTACGTTGGCACTTTTAACAATTCAAGCGGTCCTCTCGAACGTATAAATATTTATTTATTTTATCCGACGTTGACGGACAAACCGTCGTGGTAAGATTTACACGCACGTCGGCATCAGCAGTTAAATCAAACGGTACATTTAATAGCGAAGGATGCGAATCCTCATCGGCGTTCAATATGTGATTCGAGACTTGATGTTAACTATTATTAGTCCGATTGTCGGTAACGGCACGGAGCGTATTCAAAATACAACGGTTGCACGTCGGACAAGCACCTTATAACAGAACAATGACAAGGGCGTGGATGAATGTACCTTCAGAAACCCATCGTGTACATCATGACGGTGAGATGGTTGACGTTAACAACTAGCTCAATTGTTTTACGAGACCGATTATATTGTTACGAACACTGTTTACACATGATGATTTGACAGTTATACGAGTACGTGGCGCACACTGGGGGTAGGTGGGAAATCTGGAAAAATATAAATAAACGCGTAATATCCATCCACCCGAGTTAAAACAGATTTTGGAATATGCACTCCGTTGATGGTGGACCATTAGTCATGAATTATTATCATCGCTCTGCCGGGGTGCACGTCTGAGGGGGTGGGCGGCGTTTCATCAAAACGTGTTTGTTTGTATGTGTATACAATTTATGTCTGTATTTTCGTGTGTTTATGATGTTTCAATTGAAATGAAATGTTTTCGTATACGCCAACAACTAGTCAAGTCTTATCAATCTGATCTGTTCCACACAAAATTTATTACGTTTTCAGACGAGATTTATTTCGTTTTATTTTTGTATTCTCATACAGCGCTGTAGTGCATGTGTATAAAATTAAATGAAAATTATTGAATACCGTTAAAACGTTATATTTTGAGTTAGCATTGAAATTGAACACTCCGAAAACATAATTTAGGCATGATTAAATATTTGAAATTCAATTTAAAATACAATCCCAAAATTGTACGCTTATAATTTTTTTAGCTTTTTTTTTTTTTTTATACTATTTCTCTTAATGCAATATCACGCGTAGTTCGAATTCAACAAGTGAGAAAAAAGTTATATTATTGTCAACTTGGTTATTGTACTCAGTATAGAGTAATAAATTATTATGTTTCATATAGTAAAAAGTAAATTTTAAATATTTTAATATACCAAATATATTACTGTTTCTTTGACGTTGTAAAGTTGATTTTTTTTCCAAAAATGTATCGAATTCAGTAAATTTAAATTGAAAAAGAAAATGACTTAACATTTTTTGAATCTTGAAAAACTTCAACGTCCAACCATTCGGACATTTTTTTGCCTTAAAATTAAATTTATTATTGAAACGGAACGTGAAAGAATATGAATGCACGTAGTTATAGGTAATCCATTCCTCTATTTTGGTATGATGCATAAATAAACATACAATATAAAGGGCTTAGTAAATCGTCGGCGTGTTCCAACCAGCCATGGAAAAGTGGGTCGGAACATTCGGTGGTACTTGTGAGTTTGGACCGGGCCCTAATATTACAATATCGGGTGTGTCATGCGTTATATACAGTTATGGGTTTGGAGATTGAACGTCGCCGATACAGACTTAATCAAGCGGTACCCCGGCGACGAGCCGAATCCGGGGACGTCAACTTTGTTAAGTGCCTCGGTATTTCGGGAACGCTGAACAGTGGTGTTTTGGTGACGACGAGTTGCGGCCGAGTGTCAGTCCGATCGTCATAGGTGCTGGAATAATTCCTCTTGATCCGTCCGGTCGGATGGTTGGCATTATTTCCGGTTAATAAACTATTATTAATAATAATATAATCTGGTTTTCTACTGGCCGGTGGTAGTCCGTACCACGCTGGACGGGTAGCGGCCGGGCTTCCCGGGTCTTCGATCGTCAACTCCGACTTTACTCCGCGTTCGGGCTTCGGGGCAGGCACCGTCCGTTGAGTCCGGGGCCGTTCCGTAGGTAGAAAGACCGTTTGACGTCGAACCGAGAGGGTAGGCACGTGGGTCGCCGTATATTGTCGACCGCGATTGAACTTCAAGGACGTTCGCTAAATAGTGTAATCGATCAGACCTGAAAAGTGTAATCCGGGAGACGACGCCGTGCGGTGTGACGTGTACGCAATATACCGTCACGAGTGATCGTGCAGGTTCGTTGCAGTCGATGGGCACTGTCTGCTTCCGTCGCGAACGATGCTTGTAATCGTAGCGACGGTTTGTTGGGCTTTCTGCTGCGGCGGCAGTTCCGGGGCCTCTGATTGGCTGTACAGGACCACTTGTAAGATCGTCGCGGCTACTGGTATCTTCGTAAGTCTTCCTTCTCAAAACTCAATTCAATCATTTTGCATGGTTTAATTGATGTCTTGAGGGTTGATGTGGAATTTGAAGAAGTTGAATTTGTCGGCGGCGGGGCGCCCATATATAAACACGCGTGATCGGTTCATCCGGTGTCTGGTCGCGTCTACGTTTCCGGTGGTAGCTTCTCTCCCCCTGTTTCGATTAGGAAGTGGGTGGTGTCTATGGATAGGTATTTTCGTCCTCTATCCGATGGTGCCAACCCCGAAATCGTTATTTTACGTCCTCGTCGTTATTTTCCTCCTTTCCTTTCCTCTCCCTCGGTCCGTCTCGTATCCTCCGTCTTACGTTGTTCGCATTATCCTTATCCTTCGGCGAATTCGGTGGTATCCTTGAATAGCTATTTTCCTACCATATCCACTGATATTATACTCTTCGCCGTAAGTTGTACTTTGGTGTTGTTTTTTAGTATTTTTCTAATAACGACCTGTGATTGGTCGATATTTGTCCTTGTTGTTTGTTGGTCCTGAGAAGGACCGTTTTACATGTGTGTGTGTGTGTGTGTGACAAGTGTTCCGTTATATAATTCATCAAAAAAATATTGTTTTCGTCCATTTACAGGCGGTATGATGAAGACGATTATTAAACGAATCCAAAATAAAACGATTTTGGTTCAAAAATGTATTAGTTTATATGTGATTTGATGTTTATTGAAATGTACTAACGCAACTTATTTATCTTCTCCAACTATTCTGAAAATTGTTCCGTGAAAAAAATATTTTAGAACAAAACAAATTACTTTCAAATTCAGAACCAAAAAATAATTAATATTATCGCTATTATTTCTGTTACTACGTAGTAGTGTTACCAAAAAAATAAATAATTCCGTTTGGATACAGTGGTGGGTTCGGCGTAGCGACGAAATAATAGCGAATCGTGAACAAATATACAGCCAAATAAGTCATTACGTACGAAAACGTAATACGTAATATGTCAATAGTGGAAATTTAAAATCATTAATAACGTCGTAATACGTGGTCGATGAACAAAATCATTTTATAATGATAAATCGTTATTCAAATTCAATATTTAGATACGATTATTTTTTTATTTTTAAATAACTCCCTATAAACGGAAACGTTTTTCGAAAAGTATACCCTGTATAATTTACGTGTTTACGATGGATTCTTTTGAATTTATCGTTGTAAAAACATAACATTAATAAATAAACATACTTATAAATCTTATGCAGATTTAGTTGCGGTGACAATATTAAACTTTTTCGTTTAATACTACGCGATGATCATGATTTATTTATCTGCATATTTTTATATTTTTTATTTATTTTATCAAAAGTGTCAAAAAGTATAACATTAAAATTTAGAAATAACTACTTTTTTTTAACAAATATTTTTTTTTTTTTATTATTATTATTAAACATTCACTTGGGTAATTCCTACGTGGGTTTAAGTACTGCGAACGTCACCGTGCTTTTTAAAATTCCATATGGTCATCCGGCTCATATGAAACGTTTGACACATGTCAACCACTATGCAATAAACTTAAGATTCACTGCGCTCTACTTTGAACATGAAAAGAAATATTTTAAATATTGCATTTTACTTTTTCTCATTATTATTAATATTTTTTCTTTCAGTGTATATTTACATAATATTATATAGTTTATTCTATTTGTACGAAGAATTTATTTGATACATTCAAATAAATTATTTAAAATATTTTTATTTAAAAAATTTAATTGATGTTTTCTAAGTATGTCAAATATGGTAGGTATAAAATATAATAAAAAATTACAGTTTCAATACGTTTGACTGTACCTTCGATTCTAGAAAAAACCAACTTGGAAAATCGAGTGTTCATTTTTTGCACTGATTCACGTGGCACTAAAATAGTGTGCGTATGGAAATCACGTAAAAAGTGGACACATGATCACATAACCAAGAAATATTCCCTCCAAACCATGCAGGTGGTTAATACACACTTAATAAAAATAAAAAAAATTAAAATATTTTTCTTTTCAATTACGGCATGTAGTCTAAGTTGGTTTGCACTATCGCCGGAAGTGAGGTTAAACTCTGTATAGCTGTACATTACGTATAAATTATATTTTCCCATTGTAACGTTTTAACCTTTTCATCCTGTTCTAAAATAACAATAAACTTTTAAAAGATAAAATAAATACGTTCTAACTATTTGAGTAAGTGCTACTTTTGTTATCGGATAATGGAAAATTCTATTAACTCGTCAAATACTAATAACATAATAATAGAAACGTAACCGAATAAATTACTCAGCCGTAATTTTGTAAATTTAATTTTGAGCAAGCAACTAGTGGCGAGACCAGGAATGTTCCAGCATATCCCAAACAGTTTTCGTGGAAAGCGTAATAATACAAAAAATTTAATAGTATAAACGTTCAACGCGATAAACAAATTGTATGATTAATGTTATGCAAAAAACACGAATACAATTATTATATTACAATAACTTTTTTTCAGGTCCATGTCACCAGCATCCCCACTTTGAGATTTCGTTAAAAAACCCGGTGTGATCGTATGTACGCGGTTTGTACCGGTTTGTACCGCAAAATTTATCGTTTCTATCGAAAGCCTTAAAAAGTTACAAAGGTTTTAAGTTTCAATATACAATAAAACTGGGCAAAATATGACTCTTTCACGACTCAATAAATGCACTTATGACGCAACACTTATCGTGATCCAAGTGATTTTTTTAATTTTTTTAAATTCCAAAAATGAAAAATAATTTTCAAATCCAAGATAGTTTTGGTTTTCTAAACACATAGGTTAGGTTTAACACACCTAGGTCTGCCCTTGATATGGCATATAACAATACGAGTACGTGTATACCATGTTCAATCTTTGTGAAAATTTTTTAAAATCAGTTTTGATTTTTAGCAAATAATAGTGACACACGAATATCGTGTAAAATGGAAATCACCATAGAAGCACAACATTATAATTTGGATATAATTGTTACTAGTCAACGGTAATTGTTTACTTACGAATGTCTAAACATCATTTTTGTGATTGAAATATCGTTCTTGGTGATTTCAGTAAATATCTATCATTCTTTACGTTTTGTAAATAAAACCTGGTAAAACAGTACATTTTTTGTAAGACTTGTAAAGTATAAAAACCACGATGAGTATCATTTATTCGGCCTGGGAGAAAATCAGCGCAATATTCAACGATACACGGAATGCCGTCGAGTCGAGAATTGCATCGCAATTACGAAGCATCGCTGTACGGACACATGTATAGAAGTACAAGCACAACGACTTGGAATTCGAATGCCGGAAACGTTACGTTGTCGACTGGAACCGGCCGAGTGTTTTAACGACGAATCGGACATCTAGGCCGCGACGGTTGATCGACGGACGGAATCGAAAGACAGGATCTCCGCACAGCGACCGATTGTACGTAAACGAAGGTGTGAAAATCCAATTAGAATTTTAAATAACCAAAACAACGGAAACTGAATCTGGGCCTGGAAAATAATCGGTGCTGCGCACAGTCATAGTAATACGTAAATCGCGAGGATCAATTTTTCGATCGTACTCATAAAAACATTGGCACTGGCGCACGGACCGAACATTATTATGTGAGATGCGTAACTCACTCGCGTTAATCATCAACGGTCGGAGGAGACGCCGAACAGAAAATCGAGGTGTGTTGGTCGCGAAAACAAGATATTCGACGAATCTTGGAAAATGTTCACGGGAAAAAAATTACCGCGTATCGCGGTTCACTCGATTTTTGAACCCGAACAGTTGCGACGAGAAAAAAAATGGAAATGAAATTCTAAAGATTGAAAATCTTAGCTGAGAAATCGAAAAAATAACAATAGAGAAAACGAACGCAGTTTGGATGGAGAACAATCGATTGGCAACAACGTTCGGAAATCGACGGGTCGTGAGATCACAAAAATCAAAGGCGCCGAGTGACATCGTCACGGGCGTGCAACGGACACGGAAATCGTTTGTTTGCGCGACGCGATCGGTACCACGTCGGGTACGCTACGTTTAGGTTGACCAGAAGACGGGAAGGGATCAAGATAAATCGAGGCGAACGGATCTCGATTCGGTCACGTAAATAGATGCTCATTTTTTTTTTCTGTGGGGGAGAATGGCGATTAATCTTTTTCAAAATGTTCGGGGCTTGAACAATATGCCACGAATTCGAGGTTACTACAGTAAAATCTTGGGAGAAGATCACTAATCACGTAAAAATATATTATTGTCTTAGTTCATTCCGTGCTTTGTACACTATTGTAGATAAGAAATAGATAACACATTTTAAACATAACATTTACGTATTGTGCGGAGAATATTATACTTTTTAGTCAATTCGTAATCGTAATTCAATTTTTTTTTTCTTTACTATTAGCAGGGCAGAAGACTTGTAGCTCTAGAAAAAGCACTTATGCAAAAAACCTATAATATACGCATTAAAAAATGCTCTTATGTTTTATTTAACAAGATTTATTTAAAAAATGTATAAACCATTTAAATTTTGCATCAGAACGATGCGGAATGTTTACGTTTAATCGTTTTTCACATCCTAATTTTACGGCACAATACAGGACTTAACCGTCATTCGAAAATACATCAACACCGAATTCCAATAAATTACTGTTTAACCGACTGTTTATCTTTCAGTATTTTAATGTTAAAACAATGCTCGAAGACGAAATGTTAACACGAATTACAAGTAGATACACACGCACAGACGGCTGAATACTAAATGACTAAATGATTGCTAAATTGTTAAAGAACAACGGTTGAGAAAATAATTTTCTAAAATTAAATTAAATTATTTGAATGGATGTTTTTGGTGTCGTTTGTGGAATCGTTAACGTACTATCGGACATTTAGCGATGTAGACAACGTGTTCACTGTTTATAAATAAAATTAACTGTGGACTCTCGAGACGTAATTCTAGGAAAAACATGCGTCTGCGAACAGTTAACAACCATATTATGCAATAAAAATTTAAAATTATTTTTGGTCGTACATTAGATGAAATAAAAACTAATAAAACAATAAATTAAAAAGTTAGTGAACGGTTAACACTCGTAAATTAATATATTAATAAATAGTTTATATATATAAATAAATAAATAAACCCGTGGCCTGAAGTATTGTTGTACATGTAATGTACGACCGGTTTCGAATTAAAAATTCATCATCTACAAAATCGATGAAATCGCGACTCGAGTAAATCAAAGTAGCGATTTTATTGAAACTCCTGACTACGCATTAATTAATTCATTTCTAGAGATAAAAACATCGACGGAAATGTATTGATAAGATAATAAATTAATTAAAATAGGCGTCTAAAAGTATGAAATGGAATAAATATGTCCTAGATTCAAAAAAACTCGGAATGTACAAAATGTATATGTGAAATAACATTTCAAGACTAGTTTTGCGAAAGAATGAAACGTATTTGTTTGTACTCACTATTTTTATGATTGTGAGAATCGAATACGGAAATGTTACAAATCGTCAATTATAAGTCACCCTCCACGAATAATAATACCGTGTATCTTAAATTCGTTGTCGCTGCAATATGGTCTTTAAGGGGGGGGGGAGTACGATCACTACTACTATGACAGGGATGGCGAACCTATGGCACGCGTGCCAAAGGTGGCACGTTGACCAAATTTTAATGGCACGAGCGAAAAATTGAGATTATTAAAAATTTTATTATGTAATCGCTTTGCTGTAATGTACAAACAAAGAAAAATTAAAAAAAAAAAAAATTTTACTCTTTATAAAATGTTTGTAAAAAATTCAAAGAAACAAATTATATATTTTTATTATTTTTTACTTATTTATATTATTATTTGTATTTTATGTATTTTAAAAATGACAATATTCCTTATGGTTTCATATTTTTCGTCAACTTATGTTTGTGAAAGCTATAACGAATTAAATTGAACCAAAAGAAATCAATGTTTGACCAATGAAACGATTGCTGCTTGCGTTTCACTAAGATTGACTAAAATGTAATAAAAATAATGTAATAAATCTGTAATTTTATTTTTATTCTTAGAAAATATCATTTTCTTTGGGCACGTGAATGATTTTCAAATCCTTAATTGGGAAAATTTAGCACTTGAACCAAAAAAGGTTCGCCATCGCTGTCCTATGACATCCTCTATATTAAGTGCTTTTCTCGATTCGCAACGATTAAACACTCACCCGTGGCAAGCCAACCAAGCCGGAAGCGTTCACGAGCCGAGAGACGAACCAACCGAGTAGGTACTAACGTACTAACATCGGTGCACCATTCGTGGCGGTGCGAAACAAAAACGATTTCAACAGAACGCAACGGCAGTATGAACACTAAATACGAACACTGCGCAGAAGCGTATTTAGACTTACTTATAGGGGGAGGGGGGGACTCAATTTTTTTTTTTAATTCAGACTCATAATTTACAACTAAAATTTTCAGTAATATTTAAATCTGGTGAATCCTTAATATTTGTGGTTTTTTTTATTTTTTTTATCTAATGCCAGATCCGCTTAGAATCGATTTTCGTGTAGTTCTTTTTTAATACCTGTCTGTTTTTTGAAAGTTACGCTTGTGTTTTATTTGATTCTTCACTAAGTATGGACCCGAAAAACAGCCACGCGTAATTTGATTTCGTTATAAAATGATCCACATTAAAAAAAAAAATTGAAACGTGTATCTTACATATAATCGATCACTTCAATGCGGATTCAGGGGAGGGGGGATCACCCCTTCACCCCCCTCCCTCCTCCCAATACACCCCTGGCACTGCTCACGGCGTAAAAACAAGAAGAGTTCATCAACGGTTGTAAACAGTTGTTTTTATTCCGAGTTCGGAGCTGAACACTGTTGCTAGAAATCGAAGTGGAAACAGCGACTGTGAAACCGTCGAAACGTAACAGGCGGATGGTTGCTGTACAAATCACGTTTTAAAATCGTTATTCGTGGCCAACAATAATAATCAATTCCATGAAAAGTGAACAGTCGAAAGTTGTACGATTGAATTCCGTAAACTTTTAATTAAATCGTCGTATTACACAATTATTATTGTTTCCATTAAGTGTGTATTATTGTAAAGACGAATTCGTTTATTCGTTCAGAGGTAATAATAATATTGTCAATGGGGTAGTTATACAATATGTTTTACTCTATTTTAAGTATTATTCTTTTGTTTGTATTTATATTATTTAATTACTATCTGTAAGTAATTTGTCACTCTCTACTTTCAACACAAGCATTGCTTTTAGAAGGTAGATAATCTAAAAGTTTATTATGTAATTCTTATATTTATGTAATGAATGGATTCTATTAAAAAAAAAAAAAAAAAAAAAAAAGAGGTATTCGGTCTGTGTGTCGTTCGCAGTAACCTATTCACTGATGTAAAACGTGTGAACTAGTATTTCTTTTCAATTTAAAACGAATTCGCCTTCGGTTCAATTTCCCCCCGTGATAATTATAATAATATATCACACACGTAGTACCGTATACGGCTATAGCTTTGGTCACGTGGCTATCTCCGCCTTGTGTCGGTTCCGCTCGTCTAACACACAATATTCACCTTTAACGTTTACATTGGGTTGTGTGAATAAGGGTGGTGACCATAATATACCTCCCCCCAGAGCATTATGCTTATAATTTTTTTTGTAATTATCTACATTTTATTGTCTTATTCTTTTGCATCACCGCGTACACATTTCCAGCGGAACCGAGAAATTAGATTTAGCTTTTGAAACTTTAATGACTTTTATGTATATTTTTAATCGTAGTTCAACTGCAGTATAAATAATTTTGTTCGCTGTACAGTTAATAAAGTTTTATTTTACGAAAATGATGTGAAGCTTAAAGATTTTACTACAAATATCAACCCTCACCCTTCCTCACAGTCAATACCTAATCACGCCATTTCCTATATTATTGTTATACTATGCATTGTATATATGGTAATCTATATACAAGTACAAGTAAAAAACACTCTATATGACTATCAGAACGCAGAATTTTTTTAAAGTTTTCGGGATGAAACAACAGCACTTACCTACATGATATAACGTGCATAAGATTGTCGTAGAAATGAGATCACTCAAAGATATTCCAAACAAATGCAACGTAATAAACCGTTGACGTGGTACAAACTGCCGAACTCGTCGAACGGATTTAGATTTATATGTAACTTTGAACAAATTTATTTAACATTATTTTGTATCGGAACAGCAATATTGTTCTAAATTCTCGTTGGTACGTGGACGCGACGCACAGCGTTTGGTATGTAACTAAAAATAATCGAATTATTGAGCAAAAAAATATTTTAGACGGTATTTTATATTTCAATCGATTTGCGAGTATTTTTGTTTTTTTACTTGCAAACGAAAGCAATCTGCGGCAGACAAAAACCGGCCACGATTAACACACGTATCACTGAGATGACCATACGTCCCGTTTTTCGTATTCTTATCCTCTGGGTGATATTCGGAACACTGAAATGTCCCGTTTTCAACAAGAAAAAGTAACGACGGTCAATTTCAATTTGTCGATGAATGGTTTCTATCGTCCGAACAGCGTAGTACATGTTGTAATCAATACTTTTAAAGACGGAATAAATCGTTTTTAATAATTGGACGACTCCAAGCATGTATATTTGTCTTAACGCGTTACATTCCCACAGCGAGTCGTTACGTGAACTCTGTCGCGTCATCTAACACACAGTCGAGCGATTCATTGCGATAAATTTTGCTTTCGTGTCCTTACGAGGAATGACTATCCCGGTTTTTCGAGAAACGATACGTTTGAAAACAGTAGTTTCCTTTACTGCATACCTAGATAATAACCTTCGTCTATCTATCAAAACGGGTTCCAATGTCGATTTTTGTGGTTCCGAACTTTTAAATATTTAATTGGTGTCTATAGTTATACAAAATATTCAAATTATTATACGTTGAAATATTAATAAAAAAAAATGCTCATAACAATTTGAAAAAGTGCGAAACTTAAAAGGTTCTAATACTTTGTCGTGAAAATATCATGACACGGTATCGGATTTTAACTCTGTAAAATAAATCTTTCGAAAACACAAAACCCGCATTATCACTGAAATTATTCGTAGTCCGACTAAGAAAATATGAGCGAGCGAAAAAATCATTCTCAACGGATACATACGTTTACACAGCGCATCGTAATTTAGTACGTTTCGATAATGTTTCAGCTATAAATACCCCAGGCGGGACCGTTGGAACAATCGGTACGCTTATAACGTTGTTCGTTACAAGAGTATATACGAAAAAAATATCTGTAATTAACACGTCGCAGATTAAACGTAATAAATCAAACCCGACAGACGTGCTTGAGTTGAACGGTTTTAATATTTTAATTTTTTTTCCCTACCTACAAAACCGTCTGAAATGTGTTTTTTACGTTTTATTTCGCACGATATCGGTCGCTAAACGAGCGGACCAACAGCGTTGAAAGGGTCGATCTGATTATCGTTCGGCTTATATCAATGGTGCCTGACCCGCGGCCCGTGGGCCACATGTGGCCGGCGAGGGAAATCAATGTGGCCCGTTACAATTTGTTTTAAATAAAACAAAATAATTAAAAAAAAAAGTAAAATTATTATAAAATACGATTTTTTTTTTTTTTTAAGTGTATTAATTTATTTTCGAACATAATTAAATATAAATTTCATGGTTATAATCCGTGCACTTAAGAGAGCGTATTGATTAAATTAATGTGTACCTACATGAATATTGTATACGTACAATGTGCAACAAAATAATATAATTAGATCAATATTGAAAATGTTCGTACTTTTATAATCAAATAAAACGTTTAAATTCGATCGCAGTATTTTCTCTTATTAATACGTTGCCATTCAAAACATATTTGTCGAATTTCCGAGCGGCTGGTAGATCGTGGATAGGACGTAGCACAAAGTATTCACGAACGACAGTCGTTGTTCTTTGGACGTATCGCGAGGAAGACGTGACAACAGGGATAACGAAAAGTCAAAGAAATCTTCGGTTTTAAGGCCTACACGGTTGAGGTTCAGACGTATGTTATGAAAGCCGGAAGAAACTGTATAGATACAATAGATTCGGAAAATTTCGTCGGGACGGAAAAATCTTAACGACCTGCTCCGTCCATCTTAGTACGTATATCGTTTGAAATCTCGTCGATCGAGGGCGGGAACTGAACAAATATATTTAGGGATTCGATAGGTAGTAACAGATAGACGTTTTTGCCCAGCGTGAGCGACTGGGTACGGAGAGACCATGGATTTTTAACGAATAACACAACGCAGGTACCAACATGGCATGGATGCATACATCTATAGGTTCAAGCTACTCAAGAGCGTTTTGTGCTTCATATGTAATGCTGCGGTGAACAATGTAAAATACACTATATTTTACCGCGACGCGTGCAAAAACAAACGCAGGAATTTTTATACGGAGAATTTACAGGAGCCAATCGTGATGATTAGAGATCGTGATGCGGACCAAGGCAACCGATGAAAAAAGATTTCAGCAACAAATTACGATTCAATTAAACTATTTTTCCTAATACTGTATATAATTAAGCTTTGTAACTATAAATACCGAATACTGTAAATAATAATTACAATAGGTGAAGTTGTGCATATTGTTACCAATCCTGACCCAACGGATCTGCCAGACTGAGTTATTAGTACCAGGAATTTTGTAATTTATTTATCCTTCACTTCAATAAACGAGGCTCTGCGGAGAGGAAATAATGTGAGAAACGTCCCCTCTCCACAGAGTATTACAAAAAAAATAAATAAAAGGTTGAGAAATGCTGTGCTAGACCACGAGGCGGCATTGAGACGTGCAAATAGAAAGTACACACAATTACACAAGATATCTATTAGAATTAATTGATAAAAACGAGAGTGAACAATATTTTATTAATAAGAAAGAAAATAGTGTACAGACCTGTTAATAATGTAGAACCATCGATTATGTTAGTAAAAATAGTAACCATTTTGGAGAAATCTTGAGCTTTATGACGCTAAAAACAAGTGCTTGTTGATCCACATATACTGAAATCCAAACGGTACCGGGGAGATGCAGGGAGTACAATGCACCGGGGCTTCTAAAACCAAAATCTAAAATTTAAAATTATCATTTCCGTTATTTTTTGATTTTTCGTGCAATTTTTTTTATATTTATTCGTTGTATTCTATTCAAAAGTATTTAATGGTGAATATAAAAATCAAATTTCTAATCGTGTACTTGAATGTGGTGCACAAAATCAACAAAAAGAACCTACATTAACGAACAATTGTTTAAGAAGCCTCTAATCATGTTTCTACACGACCTCCTATGACTTAAATCCGTCACCGAGTCTAAATTATACAGATTCATTTCCCCGGTATCCCAAATTTGAGCTTTCGTTAAAAAACTTGGGCGATCGTTTGTACTCGATTTTTACCGGTTTGTATCACAAAGTTCATCGTTTGTATCGACACCCTAAAAAGTTATAAACGTTTTAAGTTGGTGTGGTAGCCAGAGTTGAGTAAAAACAAATCAAAATAATGAATAAAAAATAAAAACCTGAATAACTAATTTATTTATGAATAAAGAATAATTTTTTATTCTGAATAATTGTGGTGTACTGAATAAAAAATAAAATTATTCTGAATAGTTTTATTCATTAATAAAACAATTATTCAGAATAAATGTATTCGTTAAAATCATGAATGATATTAAATAAATAATGATATTAAATATAAAAGTATAATTTATTTATTTTTGTCAATTATTATATATATATTAATATGCATTACCTTTATATATATTATTTAAGTCTAAATAATAAGTATATTATCACTATACATCGTTATTTTGGATTTAAATTTATTATTTATATGAATATAGGGAATAACGAATAACAAATAATAAATAACGAATAACTAAATAATTAATAAAATATAGTAAATAAAAATCTCCGAATAATGAATAACGAATAATAATACAAATTAAAATAATGAATAAAAATAAAAATCAATAATAAAATTAAGAATAAATCAATGAAGAATAATTTTTTATTCAAATAATTAATCGAATAATATTTTATTCGACTAATGCCCAACTCTGGTGGTAGCATCCCTTCTTTGAGAGTTAATTTAAAAATACCAAGCAAACTATGACTCTTTTACGACTCAATAAACGCACTTGAGACGTAACACTTATCGTGATCCTAGTGATTTTTTTAATTTTTGTAAATTCCAAAAATGAAAAAAAATGCATGTTTTTTAGTTAGGTTTATAGTTACAAAATTGTTAATTTGGAGGTACTGGAGTCGTTAAAATATGAGTCATTTGCGAATTGATTACGGACTATTAAAACAACTCCATGGAGATCTTGTGATAATAGTTTATAAAAATATAATATATATAAATTACATTTATATGCGAGGTCACCATAAAAGTATAATTTTCACCTTGGTCGTCATAATTTATAAATTGTTATGCAGATAAATAACATATTGCTGGCCAGAATGTATTAGTACCTAAGTAAACTTCCGTTTGTTGCTCTAAATTATCAAAATAATAATACTTATATTCGTAGTTAAATAGTTACAATAGTTCAATATTCCTATATAATAATTCAATATTCCTACAGACTGTAGGCTACAGTATATAGTCATATGTATACCGCGATTTTTTGAACTAGAAGGGATTGTGAGATTTCGGTTCGGTTAGGGAACTCTACAAAGCGTAGAATAGAAAAAGTTGGGAGCCACTAATATAAATAAAAAGTCATTATAAATAGGCACATCTAATTATTACACAAACGGCATGATAAAATATTTCAATATTCAAGTCCTAATTTACAGACCAACCTCGTATTCGATTGGCTATACGATATTGTCACAATTCCTAAGGAATATAATAGTGCTACAAACCTGTCCAATTAATATGAACCTTTGATCGGTACCTTTAAAGAATTCTATATGGTATACGATACTATGTATATGGTAATTAATTATTGGTTATCGGTTTTCTTTGACAGATATCAGGTAAAAACCTGTGACAGAGAGCAGACAATATTTAAATAATTTTTAAGCTATTTGGGCATTTGAAATATTCGATTTAAAAAAAAAAAAAATTATAAATATTAATGATAATATTTTATTGCTGAGTTAAAATACTCAAAAGTTGGTCTTATACTCATTAAAAAATATTTTAATATATATGCTCAATTTTTAATTAATTTTAACGGTTATATTATATATTATATATGGTTATAGGTAAATATTTTAAAAAAAGGTGTTTTCTTATTATGAATATTATAATAACATTATATTAATATTATAATTATATTATTATGTATTTCGGTACAAACCGGTACAAACCGAGTACAAATGATGGCCACAATTTTTTTTATGAAAGCTCAAAGTGGGGATGCCGAGGACATGGACTTAATATATAGTGTAGTGGACAGCACGCGTATTGTACTTAGGGTTGCCAACCGTCCTACATTAGGGAGGACTATTCTACACGTTTGATTGAGCCCGGCATCCTATAATATTATAAAATATTTACAGATCCTATATTTTACAAAAATATTTAGTGTCGAGTGGTGAAGGTTTTTTGTTCGATCCCAGATAGGTAATATAGTTTAATTATTCGGGATCTACAACATTTACAAATGTCATTTGGCACTCTCCGAGTTAGTGTATCAGGATGACCGTCTACGCCCTTCAAATTAAACCATGTTGACTTATTTATACATATCTTAACTTATTTTGAAAGTATGATAAACATTAAAAATATTAATATTGGACATAAATAACAAAATAATGTAATAATAGAAATAATAATGAAATGAAAAAACACAAAAATACTTTTTTATCAAATCATCATCATCAGTTTCTAAAGGCAAGGTTTTGTCGTAATAACCAGTCTCTTATACCGAATTTTTCAGATGCTGGTGCGACTTGAAACCCATTCACTCGTTGAAATACGATTGTCTGGGTCTTCCCCTCGATATGTTTACTCACAATCTGCCTTTTTTTTTTGATATTTTTATCAAACATCCGCGTTTATTAATGTTTTATTTGATAACACATCAATTTAGGTAAATTTTTAATGTTGACGTAACACAAACAGTTTATTTTGAAATTCCGCGAGAATCCAAGTCAGTGTGTAATGTCGGTATTTTATAAAATAAAAATAATATTACTTGGCCGTCGTCATAGGCACTATCTAAAAATCTATAAACTTTTACCAGTTACCGTTGGAGACGGTTATTAATACCTCGGTTACAGAATCAATTCTGTATTTCTTGACAGTGGATACGTATTTCGTATTATGAATCGATTGCATGAATACATTCATTTCAAACATATCTGGAGCATATCTGATTTTTTACATATTTGGTTCGATGTAATTAGTGAACCATAAGACGACGAACAGTACGAAGGCAAATCGTTGCTGCGCTGAGACCAGTCACTTACAGGTGAAGAAGAAGTACACGACGAAAAAATGTTCGGTGTGCAAGAAGCGATGTTTGTTCATAATCCGCAAAATGGTTAAATGCATCGGTAAGGCTCTGAGACGCGTGTACGGCTAGAGATTAGGTTTTGATATGGAAAGATTTCTAAAAAAAAATACTGTTTTATCGTCGAATTCTTCGCTCTAATTTGTGCGTGCTCTCGCGGCGGTCGAGCGAAAAAAACATCGTGTTCTAATCAAAACTTGAAATGTCCGCGTTTCACAGCGTGCAAATGCGTGATACACAATAGATGTTGGGTGGCAGCGATCGACCGACGGTCCGATGGAAAAGCCACTGCCTCGGGCCGCACTGCACCACGACCACCAATTGATTGTCATCACAGAGGACGTCACTGCCCCGACCGCTCTGCACCACGGCGTTCAATCGGACGTCGGTGCAGCGGACGCCGGAGCCTCGGCCGATCTGAACTACGGCCACCAATCGGGTCGTCGGCACAGCGGACGTTGAAGCGCAAGAAGCAGGCGGCCCCAAAGCGGACTTGGTGTTGACGACCGAAGTGCGATGGTTGTGGAACAAGGGCACGACGACGGTGCTCTGGCTAAAAGTGGAACTGATGCTACGGAGAGAGCATTACGTGTCGGAATCGATGTTGCACGTCAACAAAGAGCTGAGGGTCCGTTGTTGGACTTTATGCAGGAAGAAATCATAAACGTACGAAGACTTAACCATAATCTGTTTTTCTGCATCTCTGGATCGTTGCCCTTATTCGTGATGGACAATCCAGTTGATACGTCGGTTCATTCTTTCCGCAGTTAGGTGTAGCAGTACAATTTTTCCCATCGTGTTCTTTTTCCTGCGATGAACATCTCGCACATATCTGTACCTTAGTGGGACAGTACTTGGCGATATAGCCATATCATTGACAGATAAAGTATCTCGGTACTTGATCGTGAACTTGTACTCTACAGTAGGTCATTCCAATATAATATTGCATGTTAATGAGTTTTCTATGAATTATAGGGTCAACTTCAACAAGCCAAGATACTCTTCTCGACGAAGGTTGTCCGAATGGCGTTTTTTTGGAAATGGCATTATATTGATTGACATTAGTACTTCTTAAGTCTTCATTTTGTCTTATAAGATTTTCTATTAATTCTTCGACAGCAAGTACGGAATCAACGTTGTAGATCAGAATCTTTGGTTTAGTTGATGTCTGCACGATAATCGATAGCTTGCTCTTAACTATAGCTTCTCTGGTCACAAAATCCGCCGGTTTAATGTATATGTCTCCTGTATCTTTCACTGTACTTGTTACAGCTATGTGTGGTGTCGGATTCCTTTTCAATATTTCTTTGAATATTTTCTTCTTTAATTCTGCTGAGGTTGTACTTTCAACGTTCTTAATTAAGTATCCCGTTTGTACTTGTTCCTCTTTAGCCTTTTCTATTCGTCTTTTGTCATTTGCTCTTTTCTTCTTCTTGTTTGTGACTACTGTAAATTGCTCTTCGTTTCTTGGATTAACGGGTCTTTGTTCACTAGTCTTGGGTCTTTCTTTTGTTCCAAGACGTGATTTTACAGACTTATTTGTGTTTGTTTTTGAGACTGTTCTATAGTCTTTTTCAGGTCTCTTAGTTCATCTCTCGTTGTGGAGATAAGTTTCTCTGTTCGTTTCTCCATAAGATATATTTTTTGTTCCAGTCTCTGAATATAATCTGGAATACTCTGATTTTTACTCTGATTATTGTTGTCTATTGTAGCGAGTTCTTTCTTTTCTTCTTCTTTCAAATACTCTATTATGGCTTGTAATGTCGCAACTGTTGACCTATCTAATTTACTTCTAATTAATACTTCCTTTATATTTTGTAGGTTACTAACGACATTCGATGATACTATTTTTTCATCTGCTAGCATAGCCATTGCTTTGTATAGCTGATCTGTAATGGATTTGTTTTCCGAGTCCGATGTTGATGATGATGTAGATGATGGAGGACGAGGCAAAGACTCTTTCGTCTTTTTCCTTGATACTGGTCTTTTTGCTATCGTCGTCTTCGATGGTCCCGGTTTGTCTTTATCTTCCATTCTTCTAATTTGTCTTCTTTATTGATATAACCCTATTCCCCAGACCTCCCGTACCAGTCCTATCTGGACGAGTTGAATTGTGAGGGTTTCAATTTAATTATAATCTAATAAAATGTTTATATACTATTAACAACGTTTGGTTGTTGTAAAATGGACTTTGACTTTATTTGAAATAATTAGTAATACTTGTTGATTATCTGGTTAGCAACTCCGGATGGCAACGATATTATTTAAATTTCTGACTGAAAAATAGCACTCATACAATTTTCATGAAAAAGATAAAAATTAAAATTGTTTTCCCTAAATACTTATTTTCAACTTTCGATAAGTATTTAAGTAAGTTGTCAGCATTTTTAAATTCAGAGTACTCACGATAAGCCTTTATAGTGGTATTTTAACACATGGTAAAGTCAAGGTGTACGCGACAGTTTTTGAAATATCGCACCATAATTTTACTGCGCGACACTCGTGTGTTGTGCACTATTAATTTTTATGTACTTAAACAAAACGCGCAGTAAAATTATGGCGCGGTAAAAATGTCGCGTGGTAAAATAACGCTAATATGTTCCCAGCCTAATAGTTAATTTTCAATCTGTTAATTTTCTAACGTTATACACAATATTTTTTTTTTTTTACTGTTCTCAATTGGGTCATCAAAAAGGTCGGCCGATAACGACCGTGCTCAATCGGGTATCACCGCTTCAAAAGGTACCTCTAAAATGCTTCTTCGTAAAACCCATCGGCGAGTCCATAAACGACACTTTTTGGGCTTTTAATTTTTTAACTTTAAGAACCCTTCGCGTAATGTAAATTAGTTTTAATAAAAAAAAATTAAAAAAAAGCAGAGCAACACTTTCTTTTCAGTAATTTGAACTATGTCATTTTTTTTCATTGCGAAAGCAACAATATTATTGTGTCCAACGGTATTTTATCATTTATACAATTGTTCTAACTTAATGCACCCGCAATATGCATATATATATATTTATGCGTATTAGTATATTATACTATGACGTATACATGGGCCACACAATCGTTTACCGCGATTGCACTGGATTCAAATGCATGCATGAACAAATCAACATTCATTGAACACGTGTTATTAGAACGCATAAATAGTTCACCGGAGAACAAACTGGAATCGACTTAGCTAATACCGAATACCGAAATAACGAGCTATCAAATACGTGCTCAACATTTTAAAATCCATTTACAAATTATTCATATGTCATAACCCAATGTATTAAAGTGTATCATTTTTAATTATCTTATTTCGACTTGTGATCATCATTATAATCATGGCCTTGATTATAAATAAAAAAAAATATATAAAAAAATAATGATAATAAACAGCGTAAAAATAAATGCACATAGACCTATGAGTTTTAAGAATAGTGAAAATATTTGTTATCAATCTTCTTAAAAATATTATAATCGCAAAGTATAATTGTATACAAGTCATTATTTAATACGTACAATTATGCAAGAAAAATAGGTTCATTGTACGTAGAACGTGCGCAAGTATAAATTCATATCCGTCATAATGTAATGGATACCGGTAAGTAAATGGACAGAACTGTGTACGAGATTTAGTTTCTGGCCGACCGCATAATAACTGTATAATGTAAGGTATTTTATCTCCAAAAGCACCGAATACGAGAAAAATGCATCAAAGGAAATAAGGGAAAGATATTACGACTGCCGACCAAGAGATAGTGTGAGGGTTTTGGTTCATGTTGAAATCCAAAGACAAATTACATTTTAGAATTCGAGCTCATGTTTAACGCAGGGATGGGCAATTGGAGGCCCGCGAACTATTTTTATCTGGCCCGTGCTGTATTTTCAAATAACGTTGATCGTAGAACGTAGATACCCATTATATTTTTATCCGGTATTGAACTGCAGCCTGATTATTAAACATCTAACATACGGGATATATCCATATCCGCATAGCTAACATAGCTATAGGTATTAGGTACATATTTTATTGCATGGGTTCAGTAGCAAGTTTAAATTATATTCAATAATCCGATAGTCAATTTTGTTGAAATTTTTTTTCTTTCCTCTGGTTCGCCAGATTTTAAATTTCTATAAATCGGCCCTCGGGTTACTTTGAATCGCCTATTTCTGATTTATCAGGATAAAAATAAACAGAAATCAGGGAGATAACAGATTTTTAGAAAAATTCAACCATATTGAACATTAATAACTATCGCTAAATTCAAAAGTTATACAACCAAATTAACCAAATGTCTTTAAATAGTAATTAAGTAATTATATAATGATATTATTAAATAATTTTTCTAAAAACTTTTATTTTATACAAAAATTATAAATATCTTGTTAAGTAAAGTACTAAATTTACGTACTCACCGTAAATATTTTATTTTAAACTTAACATATATTTCAAAAATTTTCAAAGTTTTTTCGAATCTATAAGATTCTTACCATAAAAAAAAAAAAAAACTAATTATTTTCAGTTGACCACACGTTTAACGAACATAATACGATAAAAAACGATCATTATTTATGAATTTTATAGATTCAAAATTTGCGTGTTATTAATAGTAAAAGATTATTCATAAGGCTTATTAATTTTAAGAACGCGTAATTAATGGCAAAGTTTAATACTAATAGAGATTTATTTCTTCTTGGTTCCTGTAAATAATATACTTGGGTTGAGTAGTATAATCTAAGTTTGGCCGTTAGCTCCATGTGATTCATTGCCAATTAAGATTATAGTACTTATTATGGGTACTTAAATTTTATAATATATGTATAAACATTCCTTTTCCGGTTGAAATAGTGAAAATTCGAATGCACATGCTATTGAGTAGTACTATTTTTTGACCGGCATTTTAACAATACTAACTATTCCTACCGAAAATTGTTCAAGTTACATTTCACTAACTTAAAATATATGTTGCGCATTTCTAGCTGGATATCATATTTAACAACATTTTACTGATGATATATTTATTTATTTTGTCTTTCTACATAGTAGCAAACAATTTTTGGAAATATAAACTGATTCACCCCACCTCTTGCGCTCAAAATCGTTTATCGAGAGCAACAGCACATTGGTTTCAAGTTTAAAATACTAATACAACAACACTGTTTACCCGTCTCTATATCTCATCCAATTCCTAGGAATCTTGTCCTTCGTGCATGTTAATATTTATTCCATGATCTGAAGTTTAATATTTGACGGTGTACCTATGACTAGTATTTGAAATGAAAAAAAGGTCATAATAATAGTGGACGATGTTTTAATTTTCATTCATAATACATCGAACTTATTAACGTATGGAACTAAATAAACCATTTGTAATATCAGCACAACAAGTAACGTGATAATTACGATATCAAGTTACACTTTAAAATTTAATTTACATATTTTACATTATTAAACTCGAACGCCGGAATGTAGCTGAATCTAACAAATCTCAAAGAAACAATTGTTGTTGTATCAAATCGGAGTATGGATAAGATTATAATTATAACCATAACGTGCTATTATAAAACAATTTATATTAATAGTTCGATACACAGTGCCGCGAAACGCAGTCGAATTCCAATTTTTTTTTTTTGCATTACGTTGTTTTATATTTCATTTAGTTTTCACCACGTTGTAAACGTCTAATAACAAATAATATACAACTACTAATATAGCCGTGCAAAATAAAGAAGAAAAAAAATCGTTACCCTCGTAGATATGTCGTAGCGGGGGATATAGAAAAACGCGAAATTAGAATTTATGTTCTGAATGCGTCACCGTACGCGCACATAAAATACTTTTAGTGCACCTCGTACGATTAAAGAAAATTATTCCGTGTGATTTGCATGATAACGTGAAAGACGGAGAAAATTCTACAGCAGATCGCGGTTGATATCGAACCGCGTATTAAGTTTGGTATGTACACTTACGTAATCGTTTTCGACGGGTAAGCAATAAAACGCAAAACTATCGGAACGCGTATTACGACACGGCCACGTAAAGTCAAACGCGAACGGGTCATAGGTGCAACTAAGATAAAAAATCTAGGGGGGGGGGCTACATCCCTCCTACCAAAGCTTAAAATAACCTGTAGATCACCCCTAATCTTATATATCGTGTTAATATATTTTAGATTCTGAGCTAAGTTGGATTTACTGCAATGTTTCTTTTTTTGTATGTGACACTATTAAGAGTTAATTATGCTGTATGCGGTATGCCATGTAAAACATGGAATATTTATAGGGAATGCTAAATCTTGGTCTGGTGGACTAAGACCCCCTAGCCGCCCCCTAGTTGCGCCTATGGGACGGGTACGGTAATTGTTGTGCGAATACGGTTGGACTGAGTTTATGTTTATTGTGTACGGACCGGAAGAGCTGTATCAAACGTTTGGTCTTTGACGGGAAAGAAAATTCAACCTACGCGATGGGACCGTCATATTCTAATGTTTGTAACAGGTATGGAGAAACCGTCTCCCCAAGTCATCTCGGACCCAGCGAATACCCTACTTCCGTTCGGATTGACGTCTAACCGCATCACGTCGTTTCGGTGGCGATGACGTGCAACTATACTTTCAAGCTTTGACAAGAAACACAAAACATAATATCGTGGTGGGATACTTGCACGTTTGTGGGCGTTCAGCTCTTATTACGGTTACGACGTGCGAAACAATCACGGAGTGGTCGTGAGCTTCCGTCGCGGACGAAATGAAGAATGCTTTGAGATAAAATAGGATCATTTGCTATGAAATTGGATAACTGCGTATAGAATTAGGATAACTACGGATAAAAAAAATAAAAAAAGGTAAAATAACGAGCCTAGGATATGGTATGACAATAAAAACGTTTTAACCTATGTGAATAGTCCATGTTACACTTTAAAAAACAGTCGGCTTTTAATGTTGTCATCAAGCCCGGATTAAGGAGGGACAGAGGGGGCCATGGCCCCGGATCTACAACGGATGTCAAACAATAGTGGGCTCCTGGTGGATAGTAGATTTTCATATTTTTAACTCTTTTTTAGCTTGTATAAAAAAAAACAAGTATAGAACAAGCAGTTCTTAAGAAAATTTAAATAGTTTTATGATTTTGTATTCAGAGAGTGATGTTTTGGAGGTAATTACTACAGATGATATAATTAAAGAGTTTGCTTCCCAAAAAGCAAGAAAAAATTATTCATACAAATAACATTTTTATTTCTGTATTTAAAAAACAATGAAATAAATTTATAAATTAGAATAGAATATTTTTTTTTGTCTTTGAAATATATTTATGTGCGGATCACCAATATTTTAATTATGGTTATGAGCCTCTAAAATTTTTTAGCCTCGGGCCCCAAATTATCATAATTCGGACTTGGTTGTCGTACGAAGCTTTCCGTTTGTTTTGTATTCATTTTTTTAGTTAATCACTCAAAATCTTATCATTACCATAAAATATATACGTTTCAGAAAAAAAACCGTTCTTTATATTGTTATTATTAATACTATTTTAAAATTATTTTCGAGTGTTAATATCCAACACCTAGTGCGTACAATCTCATAATAACAGAAAAGATATCAGAGGACAAAATAAATATATAATCATTTTTCCAAATCATGGTTTTATTTTTATTTTTTTTTTTTTTTTTATGTTGTGACTCTTAAAATTAAAATCATTTACCGATCGGCAGGTTATGTAAGTGTAATGTATAAGTACAATGTAATTGTTTAAACATAACTCAACAATATCATACGGTTATTATAATACGGAATTCATATAGTTTCGATGCGGGGGCATAAAATGTCAGCCCCAGCGATGTGTTAAAAATGGCCCCTTTTAGCCAATTAACTAACCTCAATTAAGAGGCCCAAATATTAAATTCCGTCTAACGAGTTATTTAGGTACCGAAAAGTACCGATAACAATGCGGTCTGCGAAGCCAATATTGATTAATACAAATATAATATTAAAACATAAGTGGGATAAAATAAATTATTAATAATATTGTACATACGACCATCCAAGCTCCTGATATTAATTGTATTAAAAGACATTGCGCTATGTAATAACACAGTATACTGCGGCTTGTGCTGTACTGATCAATATTGTTACTGTAATTATAAATATTTATTTTATCAGCTCAAATTAAAAACAGTGGCGCCGATATAAAAAGGTCTAGTCGGCGATTGCCACTCGAGTCACTTGCCCCTGTTTTGGTGTAACTTTATCTGGTCTAAATTATTTTAAGGCCACATTGTAAATCGATTATTATAACAACATAGAGTACATTTTCTTACGGGAAGGGTGACGAAATAATTGTAAACATAGTTTTTATGTCAGTATCAAAACGTATATTTTTATATATCCTCTGCCGAAACGTTAATGTTTTCGTGATTCTATCATAGTTGACAAACATTACATTTATTATTATACAATTATACAATTATAATTTTATACACGCGTTAAAATACTCATGACGTGCATATTTTTCATTCCAACTATTTTAAAACGGAATTTTTTTTTTTTTAGTCCTTGGAGGGAACACCAGGATATCCCCCCCCCCGCATTTTTATTTCTCTGGGCATATAATTTGAACACACTACCAGCGACGTGACCATGGTTAGTTATTCGCAAGTCAAATCTATTGTTTTATAACATTAAAGTGTAAATAATGACACAAATAAAGCCGATTTTGCGGTAATTGTTTGTTACAATGACGACTGAAAATAAAAATTATATACCATTTATGTGAAGTCACGGCGAAACAAAATCGCTCAGTTCTCAGCGGTGAGAATCAAATTCCATCTACTCTTTCAAATATGTGCACAATAAATACTAATCCAGCTGAAACGGCCGAACTGTACCCGTTTGGATTAAACGTTTTTAGTTCAATGTTAACATTTGACTAATGTGTAACTTTTCGTGTGCAAACATAAAATATCAACTCTGGACGATAGTGAAAATATTAAACAGTATTTTTGTTAGTATTCCGTACACTAGAATATCACAATAATAAAGCGTCGAGTATGAAAAATAATCTTATCCTAACCTACAATGACCTCGACGATAAAGTCAAAAATAACATGGTCTAGTATTCTAGGTAGTTATTAGTATATTAATTGAACGATATTTTTGATAGAACTTTATATGCTAAACAAGTACAATACACGATGCTGATCTGTAGTCAGTCTGATTTCGTATATGATACTCGTGAATGCTACAATGTGTCATGATGTTTTTATTTAATTAAAATGGAAACAAAAACAGAATTTTATCATTTTTTTTTCTAAAAAAAATTATTCTCTTAAAACGATATAATAATTAATTTTATTCAACGATTAAAAAATATTTAAATGTAATTAATTAATTCAGCGGTTCCCTAACTATGAGGCGCGCTTCCCTAGGGAGGCGCAAGCACTTATTGTGGGAGGTGCAGGACAAATATTTATATTGTATATTACGTTATCGTACATTTATTTTTAGATCAACAGTAATGCGCTTTTATTAAAATAATAAAAAAATATTGTTTTATTTATTCATGGGAGGTGCGATTAAATTATTATTTTTTTTGAGATTCCGTAAACCAAAAAAGTTTGAGAACCGCTGACTTAATGAATTGAAAAGTGACAAGAAATCTCGCTGTTAGGTGAAATATGCTTATATATTAAAAATAATCTGTGATAACTAATTGTTAATTGTGCCTTACTCTATTTAATTTTTTTTTTTTAATTGATACTTTGATGATTTAAAAATTAAACATTAAGCAACATGCGTGGATAGTTTCGGCATTAGCTGTTAATATTACTCTTACCAAATACACTAATAAATAGTCGAATTTCCGGAAAAAAAATAATAGAGAGCAAATACGCATTTACAATGGATATTAAAATAATCCCATTTGTCGATGAACCATAACAATCATTACGAATTTTGTAAATCTTTTATGGATAACTTTAATTTTAACGGTGCACCGATGATTTCTTAAAGTTCAGCTTTCACAAAGTTTTCGATTTTAGTTCTTTAACCGTAAAATCACTGCTATAAAATTAAATGGCATTTTGATGATAATATCTCTAAAAATACCTAAGTAAAAACTCGTATAGATATAATGAACATAATGTATTATTATACAAATAATAAATGCGACAACCATTTAAGGGAATAGATAAATTATTCTCGTAAATCTGAACAATGTAGAATGATTTATCGTCCGCGACGCATTATCGTAACCGTTTAATATGCTGTTTTCATAATATGTGTTTAACAATGGAGATCTATTAAATTGTCTTCGTTTTGTACGCGAGTCAATATCGTCGTATTATTGCACTTAGATGCCACCTACATTTGATTTCGCGGCACTTAAATAGTACTCCTATGAGCCAATGGACGTTTAAAATACTTTCTCGTTGATAAAATATATTAGTTATGTTAACGGTTGGTCTACATTACACAAGTAGTATGTTAATATGCTAAGAATATGCTACAAGGGCGCCCGCAAGGAGAGGTGGGGGGTGGGGGTAATTCCCTTCTATCTTTCCAGCTATTTAAAATAATTATATTTAAATTAAATATCCCAAAATCCCAAAAATCATAATTGGTATCAAGGTGTATTAATATTTATAGCTGGTTACGTTCAACAATGTGTGAAAATCGTTTATCCGGATTATGTATGTTTAGTTTACACAGAAAAAAAAATCGAAAAACCTAGAATTTAGAATTTAATTAATTAATACATTAAAATTAATATATTAATTAATTTAGTATTAAGAATTTAGCTGAAAAATTTGTTGATGAATTTGGAAAAAATAAAATAAAATTGCAATTTATGTTGAATTAGTTAATAAAAGTGTTTGAATAAAAGAATAAAAATTAATGCTGTCCCTTCCCCTTGAATTTTCATCTGTGGGCATCCTAGCTATGCTAACAATGTGTCTTCGTTCATCCCAATTGTGAATTAAATTGAGCGACGTATCACTACGCGCGAAGTACAGAAATTCGCGATTCGACTCGTACAAATCAATAGTTTTTATTTGCAATCACATTTTATATCGACAATAAAATTTAACTATTCTCGAACTATGCATATAATATGACGTGCTCATTCAACTGACAGTTATAGTTGTAAATGGTAACGCAAGATATTTAATCTGTAACAGCACGCAACGCCATATCAGTATGATATGAAAATATGCCAATTTGGTTCTAAACAAGATAAAATCACTTGAGATCATATTACAGATAGTTAAAATAATGTACTGATCAAATGTTTAAATCCAATTTATTCAAACTAATTATACACGATGTCATCCGTGTCGAAGTATAAAATAATATAATGTATCGTAAATAAACTAATAATCCAAATATGCATTTCTTTACATAAATCATAAGAATTACTAAGAGGAATTCTGATTATAATTGTGTTCCTTATAGACTTCTTAATAACATACCCGTTGATGTCATAACGAGTATGATTACATTTTTAATTAATAAAAAGAAACAAAGAATTCATAGAGAAAAGTCCAATTAGTACTTAATTCGTAATTGACAATACTGCACATAATCAAAAATGTAATTTTACATTTGATCTTTTACAACGGTTTTGAATAAAAATGTAAAACTCAATCAGCTATTTACTTTATTTCTGATGAGTGTAGTGCATAAAATACACCCTTACGCAACGTAATACGAACGGCACACGATTCTGCACATTATACTTTTTTACCTACCTACCCGATTCCGCATATTTTCATAATACAAAAGATTTTTTTACTTCACCAAAGTTTAACACGATTCCGCATAAAAATATTTGCAACGTTGCCAGTTATGAGGAAAAATAATTATAGTAATAAATTATTAAAAATAAATTTTATAATTAAAATAAATAGTAAATTACAATTTTCTGACTGAAATTCCATCAATACTTTTATAACTAAATAAATAAGTCGGTGAGGGTGATAAAATTTGCCGTTATATATTTGATGAAAGCTTTCAGAACTATTATTTATCCACTAAGAAGTAAAAATATTTTAATAATGATTTATTTTTATTTATATTAAAAAAAATTAACTTTACCTTGGATTCATTGAAGGCTTTTCTGCTCACAATTCTGGTGGAAATAAGCATTCATCTTCAATGTAATTCTTCAAACTATAGTCGCTAAAAAATATCCTACAGCATCGTCGGGGCAAATACTCATAAGTTCAGTGAATGCTTCACTTATTTCATGACATGCAAGGAAAGCGAAAAATCGCAGGCAAAGCGATCGCATATATACGTACGAACGGATATCGAACAGGTAACTGAATCCAGATAAAACATATATTCAATATACTGTAGACTATTCAGATAACCTAGTATTTGAGTAAAAACCAAAATAATGTTATAAAATGACTTATATGTTACGTAATATTTATATCAACAATTTTTATGTTTAAAATAATTTTTATAATACAATCGGTAACGTCGCAAATTAGTCTTGTGCAGAATCGTGAATCGTTGCGTAATACAGCGACAGATTTTATTATGCCGAAAGTAGTGTAGATAATTTTTAAGGTTAAAAACGTATCAATGAAAGATATGGTATTGTATAAACGGTTATAAAGATATAAAACACAAGTTGTTATTCTAACCATAACTTTTTTTTGAGTCCGAAAGTTTAGATCCAATTATTGATCACCGAGTGAAATACGATCGCGAATGGAATGGAAAAAAATAAAATAAATAAATTAAGGGGCCTCGCTATAGCATTCATTTAAAAAGCAACATTTAGTCAATTTCTAATCTCATCGTCGGCATCCGAGATCTATGTGTTAAGCCGGGTACACACCGGAGCATTTAGGTGTAATGTAACAGAGTTCGTGCTCGCTTAAATGTTACATGTTTCAAACGTATGTTTAGGATCGAACATACTCTGAATCGGTTGTTCGCCGGTCCACCCATCAGTTATTCACGGTTTGTATTCGTGCAACAATGTCTTCTACCAATTTACAAGTCACTAGTGCATCATTTATTTTAATTCATTCCATTTTAAAAAGAAGGAAAAAAAAAACGTGAAAGGAGATGGTGGCATACGAATTTAATGAAATATAGGGACATATGTAGTGGAACAGATTTATTAAATAACCTTCAGCAACAGGAAATAAGTGGAAAATAGAGACATTTTATTAGAATGTCATCTATTGGTTTTGAATATTTACTAAATTTGATCGATCCAAAAATTTAAAAACAAGACAGTACCGGTTTATTTTTATACCTCTCTAATAAGTCTAACACTTTCTTATTATTCCACTCCATTTTTAAATTAAAATTAATTATTATAAATTTATTAATTTATATTATAATAAATTTCATTAATTTTAATTCATTTTATAATACATTAACATACGAATATAATCCTGGCGATTATATCCGACAATATCATCGGGCAATTCAATGCGAGCAACTGGTTTACCGTCCACACTAGCGTCGTGTCGTAATGTAACATTCATTTGATGTTCGTCAAAAAACTGACACTTGAGTGGATCAACGGCGTCGCGAGCCGAACACGCGCGAATGATACAGTAACACCGTACACACCTGAACATTACAGTTACATTACAGCATTACATTACACTTAAATGCTCCGGTGTGTACCCGGCTTTAGTTGTAAATGATTATTAGTGTGTGGTACCACTTCTTTTTACACCATCGTCCAGGTAGTTGTTCATTGTAATTTTTGGGCATGGCCGTTTTCGACCAAAAACATACCCTTCCCTTTTCTGCCGATTCACTTTTCGTCCAAAATCATACCCTTCTCTTTTCGACCGATTCACTCTTCGACCAAAATTAAAATATGACGATTCCCTTTTCGACCAAAACAAAAATTTATGTAATAAATTTAAAATAATTATGTACAATTTTCGTCAATAGTTATTAAAATATAAATATAAAAGAGAACGACATTTTACATCTAATTTTGATCTCTTATCGTAATGAAAATTGTTTGCTTTTTTTTTTTTTCGAAAAATCGGAAATTTAATTTTAAAAACTTTAGTTTTAACTTTAGTCTTCGCTCGTTACGCCTGCCAGATCCACTCACCAACTCAAGTGCCACTGCCTGGCATTTTTCGGGGGGATAGAGCTTCGCCCCAAGAGGAATTATAGTCTAAGCCTAACCTAGTTTTTATACAAACTTTGATACTGTTGCAAATGGGATTATGCTCTGTATGTGAAACTAAAACCTCGCTACGTGAGTAAAACCCTGAATCACCATTAATATATTATAGTAGTTTCCATTATAATCAAACATTGTATATCATTATTTTATTATTTTAAATTTATTATATAAATTTTTGTTTTGGTCGAAAAGAGAATCAGCCTATTTTAAATTTGGTCGAAAAATAAATCGGCCGAAAAGAGAAAGGTATGGTTTTGGTCGAAAACGGACTCTCCCATCACGGTATACCATATTTGTTGAATTGTAGTTATCGAAATTTAGGTGTCTAGGTGTTTTGATGTACAACAATAATTAATAATAAAAAAAAATAGCTCTAAATAGTTTGCAGTGCAAAGTAATTTATACTATTATATTAGTTCATGGTGGTCTCATACTCCCTTTATGAAATCTTTGTGTTTTTTTTCTTTTCGATAAAGGAATTTTAGTTTTCATTTTATATTTGGAATTAATTTTTCTAATTATAATAACTATATAGTCTTTACAGAAACAAAGCTGAATAGTGACTAAATAATAAATTCAAATTTGAAATACAAAACGATAATAAAATATTATATATTTTTTATTATTATATACCTTTCATTAACCTAACTTAATCTAACCGGCTATACACAATCAGTTTTAATTGTCAGTTCAAACTGTCAGTTAAAATTGACACCTCTTGAATCCACACACGTTCATTTTTAATTGAATACAGATATCAATTGTTTGGTTCTCTGCCAGTACATCTAGTGTAGTGCAGTGTAAAGTGTACACACAAGATGTCATCGGATGATGCTTTAGCTATACTTGGCCTATTAATAGTGTTTAAAAAGAATAAAAAAAATCCATGTAAACGTAAGGAGTGGTTTTTGGGACATTTTTGATTTTTCACAGTTTCACAAAGATGTATGAAAATACAAAGTATGAATATACGGGGTATATGGGTACGAATGCGTAGATAACTGCAACACGATTAACGATAATCACCTACACACATTCAGTTTACACACATTTTTAACTGAATAGTTCCATCATTTCAGTTTAAAAATATGTGAAATCATATTTCAATCAATTTTAACTGATAATAAGAGAACTGTCAGTTTTCAACCAACACACAGTTAGTTTTAACTGATGGTTTAAACCAGTGGTGGACAAACTTTTTTTTCCTCGGGCCATAAAAAAATGCATAATAAATTTTTTTTTACGTAAATGCAAAATATTACAGTTATACAAATAAGTGCTGTAATATAGAAGACTTTCGCGGGCCAGATATTAAATGATGGCGGGCCGGAGTTGGCCCGTGGGCCGTAGTTTGGCCACCACTGGTTTAAACCGTCCAGTGAAAAGTAACAGTTAAAACTGATCGTGTGTAGCCGGATTAGGTTAGGTTAACCGGATATAACCGGTATAACATACGATTCTAATTCAAATAATACATCGCAACGATTATCTCGATTTGCATTCCGAAAAACATTCTTTTTTTCCACAACATGTACGAGGGATCGATCGAGACACATTTTAAAAATTGTATAAGTTAATTAAATATTTAAGTTTTAAATTCGGTATTTTTTTTTGAATTTTCAACAATATTTATTGCAATTCAAATTACAAAAATTAAAAATGTGGCTCATTATATCGTATATTAAGGAGAATCCGTATATTTTTTCAGAATGAAAATCGTGATAACTGTCAACACGTAGCGTTGGAATTAGAAACAGTAGTTTTTGTTAAAAAAAAATACGTGGTAGTGAGACCCCTTAAGAAAAAGCAACCGTCAATGATTTTGATCCGGAATAAATGTACAAACAAATATATTGTGTATAAACATCTAGTTTTAAATAAAGAGTACGCATCAATTGTAATTGTCATCATTACAAATAATAATGATTGTTATCGCGTTATGCTTAACGGGAGGAATTCAAGCGGCCAATATTTTAAAAAGTTCACCACCGTCGAGTTAAATTATGTACGAATACAACCATTTAATATAAACATTTATTTTACATTATACGATCGCGATACCACGTATGCGCTTTATACAGTCTATTATTGTATATAGTTTACAACGTGTTTAATAATTTTATAAATTATTAGTTGAATATTATCTGGCCGGGAGATTGTTTATACCAAAGCAATTAGGTGTTGTTCAAACGTGAACAAATATATAATGAAAAAATGTCCATCACATTCCAACGATATATTAATTTGTATTTGTTCATACTTCATTAGTTTACGTTGACCTGAGTATGTTAATTGTTAAAATCGGCCCATCAAACAAAATAAAACGTTTTCCAGGCAACCCGGAGGGGGATATTGAATGTACACAGGACCGGAGCCCATAACTGTTTCGAACGTTAAAATCGATTCTTAGTGCGTCTATAAGTAGGTAATAATAAGTACATTCCCCCGACGTTTCAAATGAATCGGAATGGTAGTAGCGTCTTAGCTGTACTTACGGTTATCAGTCGGTCAGTTGTCGGCGCTGAAAATGTATTGCTCGCGATTCGAAAAAAATAAATAAATACCCGACCCAAAGAGTATTGTACTCGAACAATAGATGTTGACGACTTCTAAACCGTCTGCCTGTGCCGAGACGCAACGGTGCCGGGAAGTTACTCGGTCGAGGTCGACAAAGTGAAAACACGTGAACCGTGATGGTTCAATAACTCGGAAATAATCGAGTGGCAAATATACCGTCCAAATGAAGAGTGCACGCGTACTGAAATGTCCATCAACACACACGGTCATGTGAAAAAATATCATTTACGCGTATATTAACGACTATGCAACGCCATCGAAAAACGTCCAACCGGTATCTTGCGCGACGGAGTTGATCAATAATTCCTGAACAGATATCAAAGTACATCGGGTAGTAGTTACGTGTTGAAACGATAGAGCCGTCCGTGGATATTAGAGAAAAAAAAAACTAAAAAAAAAGAATCGACGATCCTTTGTAATCCTGTAACACCTGCTACTAAATGTATTCAATCGTAAACAATTACTGTATAACCCAATCTTATTTTTTCGTTCAAGTATCCCTTGACCGCTCACCAGAGCCTCGAGCACCCTTTTGCCAATTTGGTAACCTTTTTTTTTTTTTTTGCATTGTTTCGCTTGTCACTATTATATTTTATTTTGAACAAACCAATACAAATACCGTAGTTACAAAAAAACAAAAAAAATTCTATTCTACTATACCTATACGCCGGTGTAACCAAATTAAAAATGATCTCACGAACGTACTTTGGTATTCGACTCTTTTCTTGATTAAAACTTCATTTACCTAAACAAATGAAAAGGAAATATTATTACGTTTTTTTAACAGCGTTGGCATTCATACCACGATTGATAAAACTACGCTTTAAGTGAACATTAAAGGCAAAGCTACATTTACAGAATAATTTCAAATATGGTTAAAATGCATACCATGGTAGTTTTTTTGTTTTTTTTTTCGTCAATGGGGTCTTTATGTACCAGTCAGGCGGACTATTTCAAAGTGAATTTGGATAATTTATTTAAAACAGGATATTAATAAAGCTTTTCCAGTTCTCAATTCGTTGGAAACGAAGAACCATTTTCGGAATGAAAAACTTTACTAAAAAAAAAACCTTATGTCACTACATTTCATAACGCTGGTGTGCAGAAAAAGTATGGTGAATTATTATCAAACGAGTTACAACTATTCCAATTACATATCGATCATCAATACACGAGTAGATTTCTGTATAATTTCTGACCATTGCCTAACCTTCACAGGAACTAACATGAATCAAATAACGACGCATAAAAATTGTAATTACCTACTCGAGAAATAATAACATTGATTATTATTTTACACATAATAATAGTGTATTGTGATAGTCATTGCCACACGTCTAATCCGTGTCTCTCATTAACGGAATTGCTCGAAAATTAAAGTAAATGCACGTAATATTCATAATTATAACCATTACTTTCCCCCCCCCTATGCTTTCGATTGCAATATAACCACCACAAAGATGGAACTACTACAATTATGAAAAATATCACGTTTTATTTTTATGCAAAAACATGTATCATTTGTTCCATAGTGAATTGATGAAATGTATACAGCGTTGTATTACTAGAAACTAAACTTCAGACCGCAATGCGTGCCAAAACTCTGAAACGGTTTTAAAAATCATGCAAACCATGTATAATACAAATCAGAGCCGGTGTAAGGGTAAAGCCACTCAGGCGGTCACCTAGGGCGCTATTTTTAAAGGGGCGCCGAAATTGATTTTTACAATTTTGCACATGTGTCAGTAATATTATAATTTTTTTTTTTTATGTATAAAATACCTATAACTTTGTATTTAAATATCGATAATTATAATGGTCATTTCGTTTAACCATGTATTAAAATAATATAAGTTTTTTTTAAATATATTTACTATAGTTTAGCATAGAAGTTTTTATCATACATGTTGCTCTATAAATATAAAAATTCCCGAACATTTGTTATTATTTAATCGGGATCACGTCAAACCATTACGAATCGTGATTAAAAAAATTAGACGATAGCAAAACATGTACAAGTTGAGCATATTATATAATTTTTCCGTATTTCTGTCCACGAACAACATTTTTTTCTAAGTCATATGATATTACATGTTGTATGAAAAAAGGTCAGTTGACATTTTTGACGCGGATTCGTGCGGCAGCCGTTACCAAAACGGCCGTCGCCGACCGTGCCCTTATAGCGAGCCTCACACGATCAGTATTACTGTCAGTAAAAATATCGACTGTATTTCGATATCCGATTTTTTCATTCGTCATCAGTATTGTTTTTTCATACTGACAGTACATCAGTACTTACGTCACACAATCAATAATACTGTCAGTATTACCTTGTCTCTCTCATCAACCACTAGTTCGTGGCGACACCCCGTCCCCCCATCCATCACCAACCAGGGGACGCGAGTGGTCGCGACGACGTCCGCTGGGTACCACCATCTGAACCATGCTGTTTTTCCGAGATCCTGTACGGAGACACATCTCAATCTTTTTTTTTCTTTTTGCGTTTTTCGTATGTGACTTCAATCATATCTTGTGTCAGGGGCGTATTTATGGGGGAGGTTTTTCCGAAATGAAAAACACCATCGTTAAAGATTATTATTTTTAACATGGATATGTCTAAATGCTGGAGGTTTCCGAAAATTTGTCGCGACACTGAGAATGTTGTTTATGCGATAATTTAAAATTTTATATTTATAAAATATGTTTATTCTTTTGAGAAAATATGTGGTGAATTTTGAGTGACTCCAATAAAAAATTTGTTTATTACAATGTAGTTTTTATACTTTTAAAAAATAATAAATCGTTAAAAAAATTGAGTTTCTTATTTCTTTGATGGTGTAAAAACGGTCGAGAAGTCTTATAATGTTAAAGTAATTTTTTTCGTAGTAGTGTGCTTCCTCCTTCCCTTCCACACAAAAGTCAAATACATAATCGGTCCCCTCCGTACTGAAAACCTATATACGTCACTGCCTTGTGTACATTATCATTATTACTATTCGTTATTCTTGTGTAGTGATTCATAATATACAATACGTAATATACAACGTAACCCACGTCGTTTTTCATTACTTTTATTATAATATTTTTCATCGCGATGTCCACCGCACCTGCGACACGTGCACACCCACCATCATCACCGAGTGTGCCGCGTCATTTTGGTCTGAGGCGTAATTTAGCCTTACGCCGGCCCTGATACAAATATATGTGTATACACGTTTTATATATGTTATTTTACGTGGACCGTCTAAAATGAATTTCAATTGACAACTTTTTGCGGACAACGAGAATATATGAGTTCCGTACGGAAAATAATATACAGCGTATTCGTACGAACACCGATCGGATGCGAAGTAATAATAGAATAACAAAGTAATGTAAGACGGATAAATCCGTACCGAAAACCTTTGTCTCCGTCATTTCGATAATTGTTAAGGGTCCTTAACGCGCGCGTACGGCCGCGATTGCTGTACCGAAGAGATTCGAAGGTAGATGCTATAAACAAAGCAATAAAAACGTATCGAAACGGTTTTTGCGAAAGAACAAAAATAATGATAATGGATTTACAAAAAGATTTATTAGTTTTGCCCGGCGAAAGAGGTTTAATTATTTATTATACCGGTAAGATTTATAAGAATCACATTAATTGTCCGGAATGATCTTTGATTCGGAAAACAAACCCGTTGCACCATATACCGTTTTTCATAAAAATAATTATACCGGCCAGATATCCCCGCACTAATCGTCGAGTGTAGATTTCGGTTCTTTTCTCTATTCAACAGTCCTACACTTCGGCGTGTCGTTTAATCTTACGATACGTAATATTAAGCTTTTACCACCGTACGGCAACACGCAGTAGTGAAACCGATTTAAAATATCTCCTTAGCAAATTCCATCAAACCCGTGTCTACCCGTTCACGTTTTTTTCAGAAATGTACGAACGATTTTTTCCTTCTACGGACGTGTTAAAAGCCATGTACGTATAATATATTTCATTCGTCCCACTCCTTTGAATTTCAAGAAACCGAGAACCAACTGCTTCTTAATCACCCCATTCGTATCGCCACTTGTTTCCCGCGTACAAGGTGGGCCACTTATTAAATTGCGTAAAACGTGAAAACCCGATTGTTCACTCTGTACGCACATTCAGCGATAACTCTAGCGCATTATGGACAGGCGTTTATAAACATATGCATACATACATATACTTTTTAAACGTGCAATCCACACGTGATCACACTAGTTCCGGTAGGCATGAAAAACGAACGGGTCCAATGGAATTTATTAACAAAAACTAGGTATTTCATCAAATCCGAAAAACGATTAATAATCAAAGTGAAAAATGAGATCTCGATAAAAATAAATACGTCAAATAATTAATCTCAATAGTTTTGAAATACAAGCCAAGTAAACAATGTACGTATTCTGTTGCTAAACAACGAAGCCGTGCGCGAAATTCTTTTTGTTTATGCGTTCCAACTTTCGTTTTTATTTCGGATTTCATTGTTAAACATTCAGAGCTATAAAATGTGTATACTTTACAAATTCAAATCAAAATAAATACCATATGTCGATTACCGAAAACAGAAATGTATATTATATACACATGCGTACAAAGCATTAATAAAACTGCAAAACAATGCTTCATTTGGAATAAGTCCATTTCTTGAAATGTACACAAGCAAATGGATACAGTTAAAGTCGATTTGTTCCAAAAACTCAAGGAGTAAAATATTATTCGTAATCAAGGCTAATTACGCATATAGGTTGATGAAATTGTCTAAAAATTTAAGTAAAACATGAACTCCATTTGCCGGATACTTTAGTGCACTTTTAGAATGTAAACATACACATACTTCATAATTTTTTATAAGATCTAGACAATAGGTAGACATAAAATGATACATCTTAAATATAGTAACTTTGAAGTAGCTACAATGAAGATTGGGGGTGTGAAACTTTTTTTTTTTTTGTTTCCTAATCAAACCTACGGAGGCTACCTCGCATCTTCACCCCTTAGAAAGCAAAAGGGTCTATCGTTTTTTTTTTTATTTATTTTTACTAATGCAATCAAATGTAATGAACCAACGAAACAGTTTCAACAACTGTATAAGTACAGCATGTTATCGTTTATTCGTGCAAGACAATAATTATTCAGAAACGTAGAGACCAACACCTCGAAAAGTGAATTATGCAGTATATGAGCACATATGTTTTTACATCTTACCGAAATTTGAACCAACCGCATTACTGACTTACTCCTCCAGTGCGTAATAATCACTACTCGAACACGTAGTTCATGTCCTTCACGGTGTTTCCGTACAAAACTCGTTATCCGTCGACTAGTTAACGAAAAAATATCGAGAGAAAATTATAGGTTTTTCGATTATTATAAAATAAAATAAAAAAATGTCGCTCACAAAGTATAACACGTGTAATTTTGGTATTTCCAAAAATAAACACACAAGAAATAGATTAAAAAACCGTAGCGCTTCACGTAGACTGTTTTTATCCGTTTTTAATGAAAAGCTATTTATTTTCGCGTACAATCTGCACACGCAGCGCGGCACAACGCAGATTCGTCTTTGTGCTGTATAGTTGTTATGAGTGCGCGTGGCCCATGCACGAAGAGAACCCATGGATTGTGTTGGACGCAGATTATTATCAAATTCAATGGACGGAAATATTGGAAATGACAAGCGACTGATATGAAAAATTAATTGCTTTATTACTCACAGGAAATCGCAAACGTTTGTGGAAAATTTTCTCTGTAGTTACACGTATTACACGCATAATATTCGCATTGTGTACAGAAATAATACATGTTCAATTTGATTGTTACATCATAACTATGTTTCTGCAAAACATATTTTCCGTTTCAGTATTTTCAAGTAATTTCATGATTAAATTCAACTGCTAATAAAAACCATTGCGCACACATTTATTTATCTATACATACAATACGAGACAAGCCCATTTTAACGTAGTAGGTATTGTAGACTAATGTTATAAAACGTACAACATGTTTATTGTACCGTAATATAATTACTCGGACTACAAAACGTTTTAGTTTATTCGTTTTGCATAAAAACGCGCATTGAAATTAATTAAATACTGATAATGTGATGATAAAATATATCATTAATTTGAACAAAGGCACCACATTAAATACTGAATTAAAATATATCTTTGACATTAAAAAGAAAAATTCATCCTCCAAAGTGGATTGAATAAGTCCAACAATTTTTAATTTGTGTTTTAAATTCTAAATAAAAAGAGGAATGTATACTAACACTGATCTAAGTGTTTATCAAGTCTTAATTTTAAATAAGAATAGGATTAAATAAACCTTATTGGGCGGTTCTTTTTTTGTTTTATTCTTTTTTCTTTTTTTTTTTTAATGAAATTTGAATCAATAGGAATTTCTCAAATGTTTTTGCTTATAACATTGAAATGATTCGGTAGGTGTATGTTGGAAAAAATAAACAATATATTTTAAATCATACAAAGAAACATACCATAATTTAATTTTAAAAATAAATTACTACAATTTTGTTCATATTTTATGAAATAATCATAAAAACAATCGTTAAGTATCAATTAAGAGCTCGTGATGAATTTCCCAGACAAAAAATGATATTATTAACTAATTTCACCTTTTCAGTTTAATGTTAAATACTCCTGGGACTTGTTGACCAAAACCTGCATTTGGATGAGAAACCGATAGATTTTATCATCAATCTGTGTCACGCTGATAAAAATTTCTGTTTATATTGCTTGAATACAATTTGAATACGAATTGATATTGTTGGTATTAAACTCGGAATCATGGACATCCGGTCAATATTTAACCGATTTCGGAAAAAAAGGTTGATTATAGTAAATTATTTATTGGTTTCCTTTTCGACATTTTTGTGACCTTTGAAAATATGTAATATTTGTCGTTCGGATAAAACAAATATTTAACGACGAATTGATTTTGGACTCGTTTATTTATCTTACACATGTAGATTGTCCAACTTAAATAACCATTAAAGTAGCAGAAACTTTTTATTTTAGTGCTTAAACGTGTCGTGTTTGCAGAAAAAATATACCACGAATGCTATGCTTATTTCGAATACCGTACACGTCACAGGGTAGAAGTGCTCGATCGTGTTTCGCCGACGGAACTAACACCAAAACAATTTCAAAATTTACAAATGTCACCGACTATTCGTCTGTATACATAATACACATAAGTGCATTGTATCAAAATGACAAAATTACTCCACGTATTGCTTTGTATTTTGAATAAAACGTAAAATACTTGAAACATTTGGCGCGTTTAAGAAAATCTCAATGTGTACGAAATTATTATTCAATTTTCTCCTTTTATTTTCTTTTTTTTTTCTAATACAACGAACCGATAATACTACGTTATCCTTATGCTATCCGATAATGTGGCTTAATATATAATTTATATTTTTATAAAAATATTGTCAGAGGTACGGGTAAAAAGTACAGTAATCGTTTAGGCCTCGTATAGGATTTCATCAATAACAATATACCGTTTACCGAGAAAACAACGCCAGTAATTAAGTTTGTAATCAAAATGTAATAAAATACCTGTAACGGGTACGTAAAATATTGATGAAATCGTTTGAAATATAACATAAAAGTATAATGTTCGCTTTGCGTCGAAGAAAAAAAAAATGTTTATTTTTAAATTAACATCGATTGTTTTTGTTCTTGTCCCACAATTACACTAAACTCAATGAATTGATCCGAGTTGATGTAAGAAGTTGATATTGGTACTTACTATCGAACTATATTATGTAATGTAATGACGGACTTATTTTTTCAATAATCATAATTTAACAAAATAATTCAATAAAATATATATTGAGAGTTGCGATTTTATTTTTTCATATTTGATCGCAATTTTATTAACTTTGTACACCTGAGTTTAGAATTTTTAATTCGAAATTGGTCGTACTTTACTAATATAATGATGCTCCCAGCTAAACTTTTATTCGATTATTTAGATTATTTATTCATTTCTTTATGTAAACTATTTATTTATATACCAATTTACGAGTATTAACCATTTATTAATTTTTAGTTTTGATTTTATTTTTTATCATTTTATAAAATCTAAATATATAGAAATTAAAATATAGAAAAAAAAAAGTCACTCCTTTATCGTATTGTTGATTCAATATGATAATAAATGAATCGAAATGAGCTCTATGATTCATAGCTTATACACTTCAAGGTAGGTTCTACAAAAAAATAATTTTCAATGTTATTCATATGTATGATATTATGAAAGAAATGAAATGTTGATTTTATAACAAAAAAAAATTTAAGCTTTATATACAAGTATGATATCAATTTGAACAATTTTCTGAAACATGTTATTCTCGTAAGCCGCAACCAGACGGAACAGCTTTTGCCGCGCGGCAAATACGCGTCCACACGGTGCGGCATTTATTTCTCGATTTGTATTAAATCAGTTAATAATAATAATAATAATAGTAAAAATTTATTATTCATAATGACTATAGAATTGTCATTTTTAATGGGCAACGAAGTGTACCAGATCAGTAAGTAATCTATATTTTTGAATCTTAAAAAACATGAAATTAAAGATTTTTGAAAAATCATTATTGATCTTTGTATTTTTAAAAACAGAGAATCTTCAGTACCTATCGACATTTTGATAGAATAAAATTTTTTTCTTCTGGAGATTACTACAAAAATCAGTTTTACCTCAGTGAAAAAAGTTTTGTTACTAATTACTTAAAAAATAATTCAAATACCTACTTAAAAAATAAGTACTGATGCCGAAAATACGTCCACACACACGCGGCAAAAGCGAGCGGCACAAGCCGCGCGGCTTTCCTTTGATGTAGACCGCCTACTAGGCAGATCGGAAATTATGCCGCGCGGCATCAAAAAAAAAACCGCGGAAAATGTATTCATGTATTCACACTCATGCCGCGCGGCTAAAGCTACTCCGTCCGGACGCGGCTACATGTTTACGTCTTGTGTACCTAACTCGTTACTAAACCTTTATGGAAAAGAAACCCTAACATGGTTATTTTGAAATGGGTCGATAGCGATTTTTTTTCTCAACTAAATTATACAAAAAACCTTTAAATTCAAATTCAGATATGATGAATGTTCCTGACAAGTAACGTAACTCGATTTAAATGGCTCTTAATTAATGTGGTACACCAGAACAATATGTGAGTAAATTCTATTAGATCGACGTTAACCGTACAATATAGAATAAGTAGGGCTTAATTTATCGAAGTTGAAATTACATGGTGCGCGTATCTACTGCTTAAGTGGAAAATTCTTTTCTACAATTTAATTAATTATTTTCAAATAATAATGATTTTACGTCGTCTTCAAATTAACATCCGATTTCAACAATTGAACTATGAAATTAGACGAACCCTGAGAGTTGGTAATTCTTATTCGTTCCGATATTCTATTATTTTAATTCGAAATATTCAATTTTAAATAAGAATATGCAACTTTCTAATTAGTACCATAACTATTTGAACAATTATAATTAACACTTTAATTTATAATATACTTTGATAAATGTACGTTTCAATTATTTTAGAGACTAATGTAAGAGATGCTAAATTACATTGAATAAAACATATTAACTCAATTAGTAAGTCATTTTGAGTAAATAATTATACAAAGTTCAACTAGTTCCGGTTTTCATTGTATTAACTTCAATTTTTCCAAAATATATTTATAATCATCCAGATAAGTTAGAATTAATATGACTAAGAACCTTCAGTTAAATGTGTATTGAATATTTTTAATTAACTATCGTATTCACAATTTTACCTTTTATAATGAACAAACTAAACGTGCATAGGTCTACCAATTTTTTTTTATATATAATATTTGTCAATACATAATTCAAAAACATTTTTTACAGCTCAACATTATAATATGGCATAGGAAATTGTATTCACTATCAACATTAATGAATTTATATGAAAAATGTATACATTATTAAAATAATATATTTTTGAGAATTACACAAATCGCGAAAATCACAAACAGCTTAAGAGACCTCTGACACAAAGTTAAAAACAACTATAGTTCATTATACCAAACAATCTCCACTGGTTTTGTTTAATATTTACTTGGCTTGTAACACCAATAACTGTGAAATATTCATAATTATAAAAACCTTCAACTCAACGGTTTGAACATTTTATTAGGCTTCTCGATCCTCCCCAATATCATAGTTTTCAAATATACAGGCATACATGTAACTACATTAATTACTCTCCGCATTGCATAAAATGTGGATCGAATCACTACACCAATGAATGTACTAAAACACGGCAGGAACCCGCAAGATGAGAAATTTGTGGAAGAAACAACATAGCTAACTTTATAGGTTGCCAAACCTTCAAAAGTATACTAATCCGAATTAAAGGTAAATTCGGCAAAATCAAATCATTCTAAAACCTTCCACTCCAACACCTTACGTACCACCTTCGTCTTCAGTTCAAACAGAAAACCAACATCAACAAAATCTACAAACAACGCACCACCAGTCGATAAACCGTTCCAAGTCAAGAACTAATTCATCGAAGAACTTAAATCAATACTAGGCCCTCTCCTGCTTGCTTTAATATCCACAATAAACAAAATTACATTTCTCATCATTCCCATCATTCCCACTCCATTACAACTTCATTATTGTCTTCCGTTAACTGTATTACTTTTAATAAAAACGTATACCTTGTACGAACTTGTAATATGTTGACACGTTGTAAATTTAAGTAAATAAAAAAAAGGGAACCGTAGTTACTTACCTGTAATTGAAAATTTTGAATAAAAATATTTTACAACAAGTTCACAATTTTTCAATTCGTACCGTAAAAATAACTTAAGTCGTTATGCTGTAAAGTATTGTATTTTTCAATGCATTAATCTGCTATCCGTTATTCGAGACGGTGTGTCACATATTTACAATGATTTTTTACCAATTTCTGCCGTTGTTTTGTTCTTTAGATCGTTATCTGTTATTAGTTATGGGTGGTTTTACACATCCCCGAAAAAAAGGCGTTAAATTTGGTAATCTAACGGTTCGACCATAAAATTCAAAACGAATACCATCAGACATGGTTAAATCGTCTAAAATTGTCGGTTCTTATGTTCAATACTGGTTACAGAAATTGAATCCAAACCATTCTGATCTCACTCTACGAACATTTTTTATTTGCAATGGACGGATATCATCTCTAAATAAAAATTCTTCGTTAAAATATCGTAGGCAACGGAAAACCGTTTAGCCGAACATCTTGAACACTGATCAATAGCAGTGTTCGTTCGACATATTGATTAACTTTTACCGTGAGCTTTTCGGTCAACTGCAGAATCAGTTAACTCAAAATTATCCACTCAACAAAGTTACGGTTTAGCTTCGATACAGTTTCATGACGACCAATTAAAACTGGAATTCTGAAGAAAATTCTACGTTCGACGGTCAAAAAATAGACATTTCTATAAACAGTTTATATATCTATAAACAGATATTCGATCTCCAACGAAATAATATTACTAAAAAAATAAAAAAAACCATACATTATCAATGATATACTCCCACGTATTATTATATTTTTTTCCATCGACGTATCGCGATTCAGCAACTAAATGTATCACACACACAGTTTCACATACTTCTACGATTTCCTTTAAAAATTACAACATTGTATAAGAACATCGTCGATACAATTGCTGCCGGAAAACAATGAAAGTAATGTCGAACAACAACTTAATCGACTAAATATTACCCATATGACCGAATTGAATATGCATCTATACTCTATATAGTTGTGTATAATTGTGTATAAGTTGCACTGTTTACAATGTATACATATTCATAATGTAATACAATAATCGCATGTTTATTTGCTGTAACAAATGTACCGTGTTTTGAGTTTATATTTACATATACTTTAAATACTAGTACATCCGAATTGTATTGCATCAAAAGTTTTCAGTGGTTTGAAATATGATAATAATATTTTTAGTCATTTGAACATTATTTTTATTTTTATATTTTGGAACTTCCGGTAAAAACTGTAATAGTTCAACAATTAAAATAGTAATAAAACATAGGAACACAATTGTATTGATACATTAAGTAATAATTAATGTTATTAAGCATAAGATCTTATAATAAATATGATAAATAATATCAAATAAGAAAAAGAGACAGGATTATAATAGCAGAAATAATTGAAAGCAAGCCAAAATGATTTGTTAATTAAAATAGCGGAAAGGAAAGAGTTTGTAATGGATATAGGAACTTTAAAAGGGCTGAATTTAAATTTGAATTTGTACATCATATTTATATGGTTTTAATCGAATAAATTTAATTTAAACCTAATCCATTGTGGTATAGATATTTATTTATAGATACGATATTTTTTTTTTTTTTTATTATACTACAATACTAAAATTCCGTTAATTGCCACATTAATTCTTACCTAAATTGATTTTTCACAAACATAAAACGTAAAAACTATACAGATACATAGGCGTTACTCGTTTTTCTCCAATTAGAAGCTCGCTAACTAAATTTATATCCTTTTTTTAACGCTAATATACGAGTAAAAGTTAAAAGCTTTAAAATAATTTATTAATAATAAATATTAAATAGTTTATCTTTTAAGTATTCATTTAAGTATGAAGAACAAAATACATTTTGGTCATAGTGTTATGAAAATATCTACGACAAAATAATATTTAAAAAAACTTTGAAAATATTTTGAAATTATCTACGAACCTTAAACAGTATTAAATATGATAGTAAAAAAAAATAAAATAAAATACATCGAAATATCAGTTTATGAGATAGTAATATTTTAAATTTTAAATAAAGTTTAAAAAATAAACAAATTTCAAAAATTCCATCGTATGTTGGTCTAATAAGTTTCTATTTACTGCTCTGATCGGAACTAGGAATTCGAAAATAATATTAAGAACAATATTTATATTTAATTTAATTGAGCGACAACAAGAGGTTTCGGTTGTTGACTACTAATTAACTACTAAGCGTATATTTTGAAAACTATGCGCATGACTTACTGACAAGACGTTCTGATCATATATGCGATTTTCGTATACGTTTTAATTAGATTAACTTGGTGAATATATTTTTTTCTCGTCGAACCAACTGAACGTTCAAATACAACGAATAAGCCACCACGAAAACTATGAACTCGATTCATTTCATAGTTTTCGTGGTGGCTGCATCCGAATTCATGCAAAAAAAAATGTCAGAATAGCATGCCATCTCTTAGAAAGATATGCCGTGTACCCATAAGTTTATTTATCATGCACATATATATGTGCAAAGCTTAAACTATATTTTGACATTAATTCTAATCCCTAACCGTTCTTGGTGGCATTACTATTTGATTACTTCTCGAGTATTCCCAATCGCTTTTTTTTAAAAAAAAAATTAATCTACACTGCAAATCAAAAAATATAAGCAGTGTTAATTCCAGATAAACACTATTTTATCCAGTTGAAGATAAAGATAGTATACTAAAAATATATTTGAATAAAGATAAAATAAGTTCAACTAAAATTGTCTTCATAAAATATGAATTATAACCAAATATATCATTTAGATAAAAAACAGATACATTTTAAAAAGCAATGATTTCATAAAAAAAAAAAAATAGAAAAAATAAGACCTATCACGAATAAAACATTTTGTATTATATATGACATGTAAAATGTGTTTCAATTTTAAAGCGTTTTATTGGTTTAAAATAAAAATATACTTTATTTTTTTAAGTATTCTTTTTATGTATCTAAACTGTGTCATTTATATATATATATATATGTATAATATTTATCCGGATATGATTCTATGGTTCGTTAAGTATTTAAATTATTGGCCTCAAGTACGTTTTTTAAAAATAAAGAATAATTTTTTTGTGTACATTTTATATTGTTGTGCTGCTTCATTTTCAATATTTATGAATTAAAAAAAAAATAAAGTAACTTTTTAAAGCCTTAAGTGAAAGAATACCAATTTTTTGTATGATATGTTGATAAAAACTCTTAAAACTATTTATTATGGTATCTTCATAGCTTTATAATAATATAATACTTAACTATAAAATTGAAAAAAAGGAGCGACTTACATACGATATTCTCATTTATTATATAATAATACGCTATCCTAACTATATAAGATTCCTTACTCTGTTGATCATACTAAAAATGCCAAGCGCATAAACTGAAGTACTTAAATAAAATAAAAGTCATCCTTGAAAACTTTGACTCTTCCGACGTAAGGAATTAAAGTTCAAGGGTGGCTCTTCAATCTATGAACACTAATTTACATATTTGGGTTGGTTAATTCAGTAATGTCACCAATATTTGAACCATCAATAGGAATTCGTTTTTGATTCTTAAAAAAACCCAAACACTAATTACATATTCAATTTTTTTTTTCTACCATACAACCATACCATCACACTATGAAAATTCCCTTTTTCGTTTACTATGTACATTATATAAAGATTTCCTTTTCAACGTGGTATTATTTTAACAATATTTTTTGTAACACATATTATTATTTTGTTGGTTAATAATAAAAAAAAAATAATTTTTTAGTACGTGGATCAATAGAAATAACCATCATGTATGCAGCATTTTGTTTTTACAGTACTTATAGTTATTATTTATTGTCGTTATCCTTTTTTTTTTTTAATACGTTACGTGCGGTAAATGATATAGGAACTCAATTTGGTGCCAAATATAAATTTATTTGTTTTAACAGTTTTAATTAATTGCAAGAAGACAAAAGGTAATTAATATTATCTCATATTTAACCACTGTGCGAAAAAGAAACATTGTTTTAATTATGTAAAAATTCGAAAATAATAACTATACATAATTAGTATATTGAAACGGTATCAGATACGTTCCCAATTGTGACATGAAAACATATAATGTGTTTAAGTGTACCAGATATCGATATTCATTAAAAAATTTATATTAAACACATTATAGTCATCAAATGATGAAGTAGGCCCAACTGAAAATGTCTAACAATATAGTACAAGTACTTTGTTAGAATTATCATAATAATAATATTCACTGTTCAAGTAGTATATGTACTTATAAAATTATCTGGACGAAATAGGACGAAAAAGAGTATAATACAAGCAAGCTCGATGGTAAACTGTCAAGTATTCAAAAAATAAATCGAAAAACTTTTTGGACAACAATGAATGCATGTATTTACTATTTACGCGTACAGCCGATGTTAGTCAAAAATCTTATTGACGTTTATACTAACATTTTTTATACCCCAAATGTTTTTCCAACACGAACCTTTTACAATTATTCCCATTTAAAAACATTTCTCACTGTCATTCGGATCACGGTTCATATTATACAATTTGGATAACATCATAAAAAAAAAAAAATTATAATATATCGAAACCTTTAGTGATTTTTCTACTTATATTCTCACTCGTTTAAATATACGTTTCATATAAAATACGATACTAGTGAAATAATTCTTGATTTTTATATAGGTATCCTTGTAGCAGTTATAAAAATGTTATAACTGATAAATCATCGCATTTGAAAAATGATTCCAAAAGAAAGGTCAGAAAAAATATAATATTACTGTATAAATATTGAGTACTGAATAACTTATATCCAATATCATTGTCACTCAGTTTTGTGCGTGTATTGACTATTGATATTTAAAATTTCCAAATAAACAATTATTGTCTATTATTATCACCAAATTTTAACAAAAATGGATTGCAAAGAATCCGCACATCTCTAAAATTGATAAATACTCGTGGCAACAATCAGTAACGCCATAATGATAAATGTTAAAAAGTTTTTTGGAAAAAAAAAACCCCGAAAATCTCTATATTCAACACTACATCAAGTGATTTGTAGTTAATTACCCATAATATTTTCAAAACGTTAAACATAAATTTACTTTTTTTTTAAATAATAATTCGGTACAAATACTTGACGTTTGAAGATAATTTCCGTACATTTTTTCAGCTGTTCTTTAATACCAGAAAAACTTGTAATACACTGGAACAGGGACTTATTTTAAATACCTACTAAGTACAACTTGTGAAATACAAACATTAGATTTTTGAAACAAGTTTACTACCCGAGAAATTGTTAACTGAAAAACCAAATAATTATCATAATTTGTGAAAACAAACCGTCATGGAATTTTCAAACTTTAAAACCTCGTTGAAACTTATGACGTTTCTAGTGAAAACAAAAATTAATGTTATAAGAGAAATTTTAGGGTTCTCGATATTATCCAGTTATACTCCTTCAAAAAGGCACTAAATTAAATAAAAACTTTTTATGATGTTTACTATATTTTTTTTTAAATAGTTTAAAGATTTATTATTAATTAAAATGTAAAAACATAAAACATCAATCACCACTCGATATCACAGCGAAAATACGTTAATAAAATACATTGACTCAAACCATAACACAGACATGCGAATGGTAACAGGGTCGTTCAATAGTAGTCCAATCCATAGTATTTGCAACGTTGCGGAAGAACCAACACCGGATCTAAAACCAACATATTTAACACTTCTTTACGCTGCGATACTAACCAGATTAACAAATAATCTAGCATCAGATAACCACATTGCACTAAAATTACAATAAAATCAAGTCTACGACCAAATCCCACAAATAATAAAAAAATAAAAAATAATGAGTTCTAGTTTTCTAGTTAGACAAGCGTTTACAACCTAATCATAGAACTGAACACATTAAGCAAGGAAAAAACCTCTCTAAATATATAAAAAACACTTCCTGAAAAATATTTTTGAGTCTCTAAACGAATACCAAAAACTATAAACTAGTGCTTCCGAAATCGACGAAGAGTTAGGAATATTCATAATAAAAAAACAATGCACAAATATCTTTTAAATTACCATTAACATGTTCCATATATACAGCTGAAGCAATTATTGTACTGCTATTCATAAAGTATATAAAAAAAAATGAAGATCAAAAATATATCATCCTAAGTGACTCGTTAAGCTCCCTCATTAGAGTAAAATACAAATTTAACCCTAGTGATATAGCAATACAAATTCGAAACAGATTAGGAGGAGCAAAAAACAACAATAAAATTTTAATCTGGATAACGGGACATATAGGAATAATCGGCAATGAAAGGACAGATAAACAAGCAGAATTAGCAATCCGCTCACCGGACTCACAACACATCAACATTTCAACATAGACAGATATAAGAAAACGGATTAAAAAAACACTACTTCACTCTGACAAAATAAATGGGGCACTCATACAAAAAAATTAAGCCAAATATTAGTACCATAAACGAAAAAATAAACTGAATCCGACAAGAATTGGTCACACAAGACTGACTCATGGTTATTTGATGGTGACACATCAACATACCAATCATGTGGGACCATCCTCACAATGAAACAAATCTTCGAGAGATACAGAAAATTTGAAAAACAAAAAGAGGAACTCAACATAAGCCATCTTATTGGAACCAGTTAGTCTAGGCTCAAATCCAGTCATAGTAAATACACAAGAGAATTTTTCGAATTAATCAAATTACTAAACCTAAGACGACAATTTGAATGTACACAATCAACTAAATAATTAATTTAAACTGTATTATATTATCTATTTTTTATTTATTTTTTTTTTTTACAAACGTAAAGCTGATGGACTAGTCGAAGCAAAAATTACTAACATTTCAAGATCAATATAAATGAGTGGGTTATTGGATTTATGGAGAAAGAGAATAATAAAGAAATAAATGTATTACTTTTATTTCGAGTACGTAAGTTTTGATCCAGACATACTAAATAATAATAAGAATTAAAGCACGATAGTTGTTACCAGAAATCATACTGAATGATGAAATAAGGTTTTCTCAGAAAGTAAAAATAAAAATTGACTGTAAGTTTAAGTAGCAGCTGAAACTTTTGGTGAAGAAAATGGGTTTATTATAATAATTGTTTGAAAATTAGGAAAGGTGTATAAAAAATGATCGATCGATTCGGTACGAGATAAGAAAAATAAAAAAATACGGGGCTAGAATACTTCATTTCGAGACAAGATAATTTATTCTACTAGCATCTAAATGAAAATTTTAAATATTTTTAATACTTCTACGTGTATACATAATATTATAAATAAACAACAAGAGTTTTTTTTAATTCTACTTATTTATCATTTTAAGTGATAATTTAATCATTTCACTAAAACAATGAATGTACAGTAATATTTCGTTTGTTAGAATTAAAAGCATTTTAATTTTACAGAGTAAATATTTTTTTCAAATAAAATTGTGAAAATAATAAATAGAAAATTTAATTTTAACCTGATAGCTGTCATTTACGATAATGGCCCTAGTAAAATATGTTTTCGGTGAATCTCGAGTGTCATGGTGTAATCTTTTGTTCTGTAAAAGACCATAAACGATCACCATACAAAGAGTAATATAATAATGCGATAAAGTATTTTACTTACTTTAATTACATTTATAAAAATATTTAGTGCGTACAGAGGTACTTAAGTAAATTAAACTATATTAAATATATTTATATATAGTTAATTCGTGGTGTAAACATCGATGTTATCTACAAAAAAAATCAAAATTTTAATACAGTTAAGTTTCATAAACAATTTTTAAATATTATATTAAAATACAATTAATCAGCCATCAATCAGGAAAAAAATATGTATGTAAGAGTTATTATTATCTGATCGATATACCTTAAAAATATAATTCCACTGACAAAATAGTAATTATTTTTAAAACGGATAATTGTTAGCATAGATATAGAAATAATCGAAAAAATAATTAACATTTTTAATATTCGTTCAAGTTCATATATACTTTGTGTTTAATGATTCATGTAATGCAGTGGTTCTCAAACTTTTTCGTCCGCGGAGTCTTAATGTTTTCAAAAAAATTTACGGAGCCTCGAAAATCAGGAATTTATATTCAAGACAATAATAATTATTAATATTGAGAAAAACACACAGTTCAAAATTTCATTTTTTTAAAGTTCGAATTTTGTCATTTACTGTGAAAACTTTGGTCATTTTACGTTGTATTGATAAATTTACTTCATTTAATTTTATAAAAATACCAGCCGAGTTATGAAGTCATAATAACCAAGTTTTATCAGAAGTCTTAGGAAGTCTATTAATAGAAGTTTTCTACTTGTAAATAAAATTGGTGTCACTAAAACGTATAACTCGTAATCATACCAGTGTTTTCATCAATAACTAAGAAATATAATAATATTTAAATTTAGATAATTAATATTTGCCCACGGGGCCCCTAGACTTCTTCCACGGAGCCCTAGGGTTCCGCGGAGCACAGTTTGAGAACCGCTGACGTAATGCATCTATTAATATTATTAATTTCTGTTTTAAACAGTTTTTACATGATGAGCCAAAAATATTGTTACTAAATGTTTAATTAATCATCTCAAGGAACCCAGTAGTAATAATTAGTTGAAATTGATACTAAAATATTTTTAGAAAACCGTTGAGTAGTAATTTTTAAGAACCAGGATGTTGTGTACAAATTACAAAATATAATGAGAACGTTAATGACCTACTGTAAAATTTAGTGGCAGGAATGGCAATACGGATTGTATATTTAAAGGGATACTTTCGTTTCGGTGAATTAACATAATATCCATCAAATGCACGTTTTTCAGCCGGTACAGTCGTTACAATATTATTCCCGTAGTTATGCTGTTTCGTTTACACTGGGTTCGATAAACAAGCAGCACACGTGCCGACGGCAGGCCAACATTTGTTCACCAAAGCAAATCTTCAGACATTATTATAATTACCGCAATCGCCTCTTTCACATGTGACGGTTTGGTCTGTGCGGGAAAATAAACCGTACGGTTTTCATCCGTGTTACCGTCGATTGTTCGTTTTTTTTTTTAAGTGCATCGTTGCTGCGTTGCTTTTTGCGTTCGGTAGCGTACGAAACTAAACCGAAAATGACGAAATCTTATTTAATTGGGAGGAAGGGTGTTCCCAAGTAAAAGGAGAAGTGGTGAGGTGGGGATATTCGTTTCTTCGACGGAAGAATTTCGCGCGGATGAAAACGAATTTTTCGATTACTCTCCAATGCCCATTACATCCCTTTGATGGGTCTCGTAACCGGTTGGAAAAAAAAACAGCACGAAATGAGAAATCGTGTTCAACCCACGGAAATGATAGCTGCACGTAGTTCACATGAGAGCGGACACCGAAAATTTGCCCCGCGCGGCCAATCGGTCAAACCCGTGGCCGTTCTATCGGTTAACAGGTCGACGCGATACGTGTGTCGATGCGTCACTTTGAAGCTGAGGCCGCACGTAAACGCTACACATGCTATGTTCGTCCCATACGGAAGGTCATGAGAACAGTTGATCCACAGTAATGTTTGTTGACAAAATCTCTTAAAGACTTTTTATATTTTTTAACTGTGCGGACTACAGATCGAAATTAATAGTGGACCGGAACCAATTAACCAGTTGCCATCCCCCAAATTACACCACTGGTTTAATTGTGTAATACGGTAAAACATCTCTAAGCCATTTAAGACTCCATAAAATGAAATAAGTATGAACGTTTTCATTGAGAATTATGAATAAAATTAAATACACATGTAATATGATCTTATTTTTTTTTGTTACAGGGTATCTTGAAAATAGCTTGACTCACAATTCTCTAACTGTGTATCTGTTCCTAACGCGAGTGCGTGCACACGTTCAAAACCGTAATCGCTTCGCACCCAGTTTGGTGTCGAAATGGGATTTCGGATTTTTTTTCTTTTTTGTGTGTGGATGGTTTGGTGCCGGAGCAAGTGGGCTCACGACGTTTCGCGATCCCGAATTCGAATCGATTTTACGATGAAGCATTTTGGCGGAAAATCGGAACCGCACTCGCGGTCCGTAAGTAGAGGTGCTCATGTTTACGCCTTACAACCCCTACACGCATCGACGGTCGTCGTTGCGGACGTTCAGCGGATGGTGCTTCCGTACCGCAGGTACTACGATCGTTTCTACCGAGTTTACTCGATATCGCGAAAATCGATATTGTTATGTGGCCGTTCGGTATTCGTTAAAAACGGCGAATGTCAACCGATAGAGTTATCTAGTGAGATCCCTGCGATACAGTTAGCTAGACTTTCTCCGCGCTGGATACTCTAAAGTTCCGTGATTAATAATATTTATAACCGTGTTGTGGGACCCCGAGGGCTCGTCAGTCCCGTCAATTCTATCAATTTATAGCATAATCAACACAATAATGTTTATCGCTCGATCGTAAGATGTATAGTTCATCAAATATATAAGCACCTGATTATTGGACCACAGCGACGAGCAATGGAGATTCGAATGACGTGCGGAGATGACGCGCTCATGACGTGCTCGATATTGTTCGGGTTATAAGTTACTCGAGTTAAGATGGTAATTTGTCAACTGCTCTTCTACGCGTTATAATCGACCGTCGTGAGCTGTATCTCCCTCCGTCATACAATAACATATATTAGGCATAAGAATCGATTTACCTACAAAATAGAGGGATTGTAGGTTAGTGCTTTACTTGCGTAAAAAAGCCGTAAAAAATGGATCGTAACCACCATGCGAATATACGCAAATGCGCGCACCATCGATAAACGCCATTACTGTACCGTATTTCGATAAAAATACAATCCGTTTAAAAGTTATAAGCAAACTCAACCGATCGATTTCCAATCTTGCCCAAATGTTTATCTGAATTGTTTAAAAAAAAATTAATCTTTAGGAAATCAACTGAATTATTGATGAGCTGGTATCGGACACTAATCTACACGTAATACAATACATTACCATAATGTATTATTAATATTTTTAATACATTACATTATTATTATTATTACTATTATTTAGCTCGAAAACTCCAAACATAAATTATCTAACTAGTTTTACTTTAACTTGATTCAACGAGAAATGGATGTATAATAAATCAATGCTAAAACATATTGTTTGTAATAATTTTTCCTCTAGTTTTATTAATTTTATTTATAATCAAAACAATAAAATATAATCAATCGCATCTAAATACACTACTTTTTTTTCCTATTTTTTCGTTTTCTTTTATATCCTTTGTTCGAGTAGATAACTTTTCATTTAACTACGACAAAAGTTTAAAATTTACGATTCATGCCCATAAAAAACTATGTAAAATATATATATGTATATAAATATATAAACGTGTGTATGGGTGGGCGGGAAATACATATACTTGTGTAGTTGTATTCTTAAAGAAATACTTTTATGGTTTATACATAAGTTAACAGTTATCTAAAATAAATGTTGTATATTCTTAGTAAGTACTACCCTAACTTTATTTTCTATATGTTGAACAGTATTTTATTTTATTTTATTTTTACATAATCACATGGAACACAGTTATTTATTTATCATGTCAAAGTATAAAAGTAAAAAATCATGTTTACTTGACTCCACAATAATATAAATTTTACGCTTTAGGTAGGATAGCTACTGTACATATTTTATGTACAAAAAATGATTTTACAAGGATAGCGTTGGTTTTTAAATTGTTTCGTTTAAATGCGTTTTGTAATATAATTTACAAATAATATAACTCTTACGCTACCTTGGGACACCAGTATTACAAAGCGCAAAGTTTCTTTTTCTTATCGTTTTATAACATTATATCGAAGTAAATGTAATGGGCAATAATTTCTGGTTAACATTAATCATTGTGCGAAATCCCTAAACGTATGGCCATTATTTTATAATACTTATTGTAAGTCGTGAGTACAAATGTTAATCTTTCTTTTTATTATACTACCCGTTAAATTTAATTAGATATATATCCTCGATTATTCTTCATTAAATTCAGCGAACATTAATTAACCTAAAATATTTCACAAATCATCGAACTTTGTTTGAATTCACCCATTGTCTTAGAATTTTTTAAATTTTATTTTTGGCAAAAGTATCCATTCCAATAGCTAAAATTAAACCGAAACATAAAAGTTAAATTTTCAAAAACAATAAAAAAAAAAAAAAAAACATTATTTTAAAAATGAAAAATTGTAATGACTATTGACGTACTACGATTCCCTGTACATAAAAAAAATAAAAGAATAAAGCGAAATACATGATCTCGATAAAGCTTTCTGTCCATCACAAGTACCCTATTCGGTATATATAAAACGGTGTGTTTAAATATATGGTTTGATCCGTTTTTCTTTTAACCGTCCAGTGGGAATTTCAAAAAGATCCATTAATGATAAACAGATAGGTTGTACAAAGATTTGATGTACAAACGTTGGCTGTATATATTTATCATAGTAAAAGTATGGCCGTTGAGGATTATTGTTATACCTTTGTATTGAGTGCGCATACACATAATATATGGATTTTAATATTTTTTTCTTTTTCTTATTTTGACCGTAGAATAAGTATCTGAGCGGTATACCGAAATTTCAAAATACCTACAAAATTGTGACGTACTTCCAATTCTTATCTGCTGTATGATACTGTTAATCGATAAAAATGTACATACCCAGCTTTGCTATCTAATCATAAAATACAGTAAATTACTTTGTTATCAATTTATGTTTTATTAGCCCATAGAATTTGGAATTATTTTACGCATCTATTGCACCCACATTTGTTATTAACATCAAGACAATAAATGAAATAAAATCAAGACACACCATGTTTTTTTCCTCCCGTTTATCAAAAAACAAACGTTGAATCGATTAACTTGATCATAACGTGTTAAATCATTGTTTACTGATTTTTTTTTAAAAATAATCTTACAAATTATGTAACACAGTATATACTTTTAACTGTTACATACTGTGTTTTCTAGATATTAATTGATTTTAAAATGTTTATAATAATTATAACTAATTATTAGTCTATTTTATAAAATCAAACAATAAATAATTATCAACACGTCTCTTATAATGTTGTTACTTAGCACATTTAAATTAATCTCATTTTTGATCTTAAACACTGATCCGTTACTGCATTATATTATACGTCCTGAAAAATGAAGGCAGACCATACACTTTCTTTACTGTTTATACCTTTAGATTTAACTCCTTCAATAAATAATTCGGTTAAAAGTTACAATTATAATATGTAAAATTTGTTATTTGAATTTAAAATATTATTATTCCCCTGTGAAAAGGGATCAGAATACCTCCACGGTTCCTCAACCAGTCCTAAGAGGCGACTAAATGAGGTCGCGTCAGATTGACAGTCGGTGTAAAATGTTGCCAAAGAATCCGAAACAAAACTTAGGTGGTTTGTCCTCTCTCGGATGTTTGGGAGGATGACAGGTGAAAGGAAGTACCATAATTAGAGATTTATATGATAAAGTATTTGATACTAGCCGGACAGTCAGTGTGGTAGCTGATTCACCAATTATGAGATCAGGTCTATCCAACACGAGTAATGTCAACGGTGTAGGGACATATCACCATTTCGCCCTGAGTTAAATCTGCGTCTAGATATAAGAGAAAGGTATAAATCGAAAATAGGCACATGGGATTTTGGAACGTTAATAGACAGAAATAGATAATTAACAGAAGTATTGAAGAGGAAGAAAGTTAATATTTGTTGTGTTCAGGAAACTAAGTAGAAAAGAGAGTACCTAATCAAAAGAAATAGAAGAGGTCTATAAAATAATATATTCAGGTAGGACTAATAATAGGAATGGGTTTAAAGTAATATTGGATGAGAAGATGAAAAGTAAGTTAGTCGACGTAGGATGAAAAAGTGATAGAATTATCACGGTAAAATAAGTATTTGAGAAAAAAGTATTGAACGTAATAAGTGCGTATACTATTATAAAACACTATATTAGAAAATCTTATAGTTTCTACTGAGTATTTTCTCTCACTAATCATCGATTGTAAATATCATTAACATTCACGTTATTGATGAACAATAACGACAGATGTTTTTAATTTTCTATTATTTTATTTTTATTAATTTTTCATCTCGGTTTTTATTCCATATTTCCGGCTAATGCTCATTCGTACGCGTGTACTTTGCACTCGTGTAATTCGTATGGAAAAAAAACACGCAACATGTCAACTAACTGGCTACTATTATAAATGCCTAAAAAATTACTCGGAATAATAATAGAACGCACTCGTTCCAGTTGAAACACAGAATAATACATTATTTATTCTGTTTACTTAAAATATTTTGTTTTATATTCTCGGAGTGGAGGTGATCAAGGAACTCACAGGACCCACCCACCTTTCTGTTAGTATTTACACCACTGCGCTAACACGACTGCCACTAAATGTCTGATTCTAACGAATCCAAAATTAAATCATTCAAAGCGATTAAAAATTCACATGTATTCCATACAGTCTTAAAACGTCTGTTATGTTAACATTTATGAAATAACAATTCTATTTAATGTCGTTTTGGATGCAAGTTGATTTTCTCTATCTATTTACATTGACGTAGGTTAAATTAAAAACTCAAATGCGTTGCAAAGACAACAAATACAACAAATTAACCTACATTTAACTACATTATTCAATTAAATAAAAAAACTTTGGTAACTGCACAGGGAGTCTAAACTGACTTTCAAGAGATTTTTAATGTCTCCTAGTACGCCCAGTTGCGTAAATGTCACTGCAATAGGTAGTATTTATATACATTTCATACACAATGATTTCCATAATAAAACTAATATTTTTCTAACAGATGAAAATAAAATGCACCGTCCGTTTATTTATTATTATTTTTTTTTATCATAATTTTTAATTAAATTTTTTTGTGGACTGTAGTGTGCATTCTTCATTTTTCAACATCAATTTACATATTCCATTTAATATAGAATCCAGTTTTACACAACAATACAAGTGAAAAATCGTAAACACTATCTTTCAACATCAAATAAAACAAAAATTACTTTAACAAACATTTAAACGAATTCATATTATATTTTTTTATCCTTCAAAAAATTGACGCAATTATTATTTGAATACATTTATGTTATAAAAAGTATTAATTGTATTGTCAGTGATACATGAAAGGCATATTTAACTTAAGTTTACTAGTGAACACTATATTCCCATGTCTGCTGAAGTGCAGATACATTATAATGAAACTAAGCGGTTTATTAAAACCACACAAGAGGTTAGTGGTTGATTTTTTCAGCTTTAAATACAATTTTATTTAATTTTATACTTTTTTGTTATTTTAAGGGTGTATTACTCGAATTATTAAATAGTTCGAATTTTTAATCAGAACCATTCAACTTTGAATTAACTATAAAAATATATAAATGAATAAATGTTGACTAATTTAATTAATTATATAAAAAAAAATAAAAAATAAAAGTATCCAAAAACTAAAAAACAGATTTAAATTGTTCCACGCAAAGTTTCAAAACTAAAAATAAAGGTTATAAAGTATTTTTATTTAGATTGTTTAATGATCTTATGAACTTATATATATATATATATATATATATATATATATATAAATCATGTAAATTATAATGAATATTTAATTTATTATATATTTATTGATTAAAGTTTTTTTATTTGTTCATTGTTTTTTTTTTTTTTTACAAACTATACAATACAGTAAAAAATGTATTTAGTTGTGTTATAAGAAAAAAGTTTAATTTATTGTATCATTTGCTATGTGTCAGCCATAAAATTTACTTAGATCTTGTACCTATAAAAATATAATAAATAGGTAAGAATATCATGCAAAACGTACAAAGTGATAAACAAAAATGACCATTATACACTACACATTTGAAGAGTCAAAATTGAAAGATCAATTCGAATAAAATTTAAACGGTTTGTCAAAAATGTTCAGAAAACAATAAGACGACTAATGATGGAAAAAAATAATGTACTGATTTACAAAAGTGCGTAAAATCAAATCTTCAATCAAATAGTTTGTACTATCTATCATAAAACGATTTGAATGATATACATTATCGTATTAAATACATAATTTGTGTGGATGAAGAATAAATAATAATTTATTTTTTTTTGTATTTTTTAAACAACATTCAACAATCATCAAATGATATTTTTATTCCTATACACTAAATACTACTTTATTACCTATACAATTTAAAAATAATTATGTAAATATGTGATGTGCGAAACCGTTTAAATTATATGATTAATTAGTAAAATATAATTATTACATTTATTTCAAGTGTCTAGTTATAATCATAATAACCGTGAGAAAGTTTTAAAGAACATACATCATCAGTGAATGGATGTATTAAATTAGCGTTAATTTATAATAATAATATTCCATATATCTACGTGACTATATATATATATATATATACATATTTACATGATATATTTTTTGCTTAGGTAATAATGTTATTGTATATCATTTATAATAACCTAAACGTACAAGTATCGTACAGACATAATTCTCGGCCTGAAAAGTAAAAGCCTAACGACGATAGGTCTCTTACGATACCTCTTTTATAAAAAAAAGCTGATTTCAGAAAATTAACTTAACCCGCTTTTTTTGCACAGGAGATGACCAAATCGTAAATCCTTTATAAATTTAACTAAATCACGTAAACAACACTCAAAAACGTGTGTACATATAAAATTAAAAATATTCACGTACGATAGTCTTTACGTTATGTCAAAACGCCAATATCATTGTGATCAAAATAGAAAATTAGGTATTTAACTTCTACATTTTCATGAATACAAAAGATTAATACAATTTTAACGAACCAAATTAAAATCCGTTATAGAAATTTATGTAAAATAAAGGATTATAATATTTATATATCTATAAACTTACACAGTTGGCACAAAAAATTGATACAAATTCTTTTGATGAGATATCAAACACCTTTAATATAAGAATAATGTTCTATTTTAAAAGATATACCAAAGTATTTAATCAAATAATGTTGTAAAAATAAATAAACAAATATAAATAACTTATGTGGAAACTAATTTTGTTTTCCGAGTCTAAAACAAAAATATTTAATCCAATAGTTAATTTAAAAAGTCAAACGTTATTAATAACTAGACATACCATATACTTAAAAGTATCATATTATTCAGTAATATTAAATTTTATAAAATTATAAATATTTGTTTTGGTCTAATTTAATTGTACATCAAAAATTATTGTATTTATTTGTCCAATGAAGTTATCCAAATCAAAACAGGGAGTCAACCTAGATTAATAGGCGCAAAATATATTTTATTACATTAGGTGAACAAGTTACGAATTTCTCACTGCAATGACAACCAATTTAACGTAAGTGTTAGTAAAATCATATACACCGTTCTATCAACAAATATATGTTAGTTTTTTTTAGAAAATTATTTTAAATTCTATTTTATTCAATACTAAAAAATTATATTCCTTTCAGCTTATTAAACATATCGCTAATTTGCTTATTTCTGATGTCATAATTTCAATCAATTTAATTTAATGTTTCCAATCCAAAAGTCGGTAAAAGTTCACTGGATCGAAAATTGTAAAAATGAAAATTGGCAGGACGAATTGTTCTACCGATCACAGCTATCGGGGTTCGTTAATTTAAAAAAAAAAACCCCTCGTGACACTTAGCAACGAATTCCAGTAATTTAGTGGAGGATTGGGTTTCACATGAAAACGTATTTAAACTTTAATACACCTGGCCCACGTCTTCGAAAACACCAACTCAACGGAGTAACGGGCACGGATCATTCGACCACGAATAAAGAAAAACCTGCTACTGCAGGTATTACTAAATGACGTGCAAAACGCATATTGTGTCAAATTATTTTATCGAATCCAGAGGTTCAATGGTTCACCACGACACACGAAACGCGTTAAACGTCCACCATCTTAAACTGTACGTGATTGCTTTGAACGGTATTTGGAAATAATATGTCAAATATCACCGAGCGAATAGCGGTGTTTGAAAACGCTCAAGTGGTTTGCGGGTACATTCGAAGCAATGGGTTTTGGACACGAACACTAGACAAATATTCTTAGCCGTTGTGTACGCTGTATATAATTCTAGACGTTATTCAATATGCCGATTAAGATCGATTCACATCCGTAGTAATGCTCGTTGACTTTGTTGTTTTAAAAAGAGTATAATAAACGGTAATAGCAATGAGGATAAGAATCATTAGCGATTACAAATGATTTCGTTATTATCTCTTATTTGAAATTTAATTCAAAGCATCAGGTTTATTTTATTTTTTTAAAGTTATGTTTTTCTTATGCTGTTTAATGTTTAAAAACCAACGTCGAAATTTGAGGAACAATTCGACAACCGGCATTAAACATATAAGACTAGTACATCAAATTTAATAATTTTTAAGTGTTATTCGGCCAGAGTAATAAACCTTGAGAGTTTGCAATTTTCAAGCTTTCTTCGAATTTCAAAGCAAATAAGCACTAAACGAAACGAATTGAAAACTTTTTCGAATTCAGTGTTTTGTCAAATATCATTAAGATTAATGTACTAACCATAATGAACAAAATGTATTTACTAATATTGAAATTAATGAAAAGTAAAAACGATCAACAACTTTTTTGAAAGTTTTTGTATTTCAATTCAAACTTTGAATTTATCCACTGAAAAAAAAACAATTATAAATAATAAAACAAGCGTTTTGGATTCCAACCTTGATAAATCATGTAACAATAATATAATATAATTTATAAGTATGAAAAAGAATTGAGTAGGAATAATAATATTTCGTTTTATTATTTTATTTTATTCATGGTATTTAAACCCTTCTTAAGCTATACATTTAATTAAATTTACTAACACAAATTATTTGAAACTTAAAAATATTATGTCGAAATCACATTTTGTAAATCTTCTATATAAAATTATTCATTGCATTTACTAAAATTGATATTTTCACGATTTCATTGATTACAATGACTTATAATAACGACCTTACACTTAATATATTTATTTATAAATCGCATAGAATACAAATTAGTACTATGAAGTATTGAAATATTATATTTATAGTAACTAAATTACTTATATATACTTAAAATTTTGTTTATTTATTTTCACAAATGAAATAATTTATCAAATTAAGAGGTTACACATTTTTAACCTACCCAACCTTAAATGTTTCAAATACATCATGTAAATATTAAATAACTTTTTCAGTTTGAATTTATAAAATTGCATTATTATTGATCACGAGTCATTGATACGTCGTACTTTTTTCAATAAACAACTCCATAATACTCAAAATAATAGTTTGATGATTTAAAAATATCTAACACGTTTCTAGTAAACTAGTTTTGTTCTTACATTTTCTTAGGTACGATATAATAAGATTCCTAAAGCTGATGGCTGGTATAGAAGCACCAACTCCACCAGCTGTATCTTTCTGTCCTCGAACGTCGAAATTAACGACAGCGGACAAGAACATGGATTTGATTGGGTCGATACACCATACCTACGTGTATATAGTTGTTATTACTCACCCAACAAGATGCATTCAATAAACGAGTATAAAGCTTACCTGAGACAATTAGAGGACAGCGTCCGTCAAGGACCCAGAGATGTCATTATTGCCGGAAATTTTAATGCTCACTTTTCTAGCTGGGGCTCCCCCAGCTCGAGCCCAAAAGGTGAGGCACTCACCATAACATGGCAAGCTTGCTTGGACTTATAGTTGTGAACCAAGGTGATACCCCCACATTTGAGCATGCTAATCAGGCGTCACACATTGACGTTACTTTTGCGTCATCGTTCCTGATTAGAAAAATTTCAGATTGGCAGGTGCTCGTGGTGGATATTACAAGCGACCACCACCCAATCTACTTTAGTATCCAACGAACAATACCACTGGCATGCAGCGAGGTTACGGATTGGTCCTGGAGACGTACGGATAACGAGAAACTGGTTGACTACCTCAAGTCATATACCACTCTGGAAGGGCAGGTGGTATTCGATGATATGGTACTCGGGAAATTCCTAGAAGCAGTATGCGATAGCTGCATGCCTCGTAGAGGTGTAGATCATATGAAACCAGTGCACTGGTGGACAGAGAACACAGCTGCCTTGAGGAAGGCTAGCTTTAAAACTAGAAGGGTACATCAGAAAGCTTATAAACGTAAGGGACCGGAAGACTGTCACCAAGAGCATCAGAATGCCAAGGAAACGAAGAGGACATTGCATCTAGAGATTTGACAGAGCCAAGAGAAATTCTGGACAGAACTATGCAGGAAAGTAGACAACGACCCATGGGGCTTGCCTTACCCGATCGCGACAAAGAATTTAATAAGCAGAAAATCAATTCCAGGCCTCAAACTTCCGGGTAGGCTTGACTCAATATTGATCAAACTTTTCCCAGGGGTGAATTGCCTAGATACCCGACAATTACCTCACGAACGCTGGATGCACGTCCTTTCACAGTAAAGGAACTCAAAGACGCTGGTAACGATTTACCAAGAGGTAAAGCACCGGGCCCAGATGGAGTGCCTGATGAAGTTTTGCGAGAAATCGTGATGATCCACCCTAGTCTGTTACTGCTTACCTTCAATGAGTGCCAGAAGTCAGGCTACTTCTTTGAAAGTTGGAAATCAGCAAAACTGGTTCTCTTACGGAAAGATGTAAAACCCCTTGACCAGCCGTCGTCATATAGGCCATTGTGCCTGATAAATTCTACCGAGAAACTGCTGAAGGCCAGAATAGCGGAACACTTAGCCAATCAACCAGATGGATTATCAGATAAATAGTTTGGAATCGTCAAAAGAAGATTCACTACAATCGCCATCAAATACGTAACTGAAATCATCAAATGTGCAGCTGTACAACAGGAAACTGTGCACGCTGGTATCCCTTGACGTAGACAACACATTCAATACAGTACCGTGAGGCAAAATCGATGCAGCGTTTAGCGAAAAAAGTGTACCGACATACCTCATCGCCATATTAAGATCGTATTTTGATAGAAAAATGATTTTTACTGAAGATGGAACAAGCGAAGTGATGGCAGGTATTCCAAGGGGTTCGGTAATCGATCCACTTCTGTGGAATATCTTCTACGACGGTAGAAATCAATAATAATAAATATCATATACGTTTTAACCAGTGCTGACAATTTTTAATAAAAACAAAACATTTTAATGTCAAAAAAACTTTTTAACCTTAAAAAATATCATATATGTGTTTACCAGTGCCAAAATGTTTAAATAAAAACAAAACATAATTTTTAACCTAACCTGCAGTATCTAATAAATTTGAAGGAAAATGAAGCTTTTTAAATTTAAAGTTACATATTTGAATTAATTTAATTTCAAATTTTGGGCCGCAATTCGCATGTAACTCAAAAAAAAACTCGGGCCACAATTCGTATGTACTACAAAAAAAACTTGGGCCGCAATCCGGAAGAAATTTTTACTGCGAAACGCAACTAATAGCCACCCGATATAATATTAATTCTTTTCTTATTGATATGAAATCATATAACTAAAAATACTCAATATCCAAATGTATATCAAGAACTGCATCCTTTCAATATACCATCTGTTGACCTTAAATCATAACCTATGTAGAAGTATACTACATTTTAATCACAGTTATGTTTCCACGTATTATTCTATAACGAAAACGCGTTTGTTTTAACGATGTACTTGACTGTATCACAGATTTCTATATCTTTTGAATCCATTTGGTTTCAACTTTATTCCGTCAAGGATATTATTTAATACATCACATTTTGTTATTCATACATGAATAAATTTGACTTTAATGAATTGAGATTTCACAGAAGATTAATCGATAATAATTTTTATATAAATATAATACTATATTATATAATATTTTATTTATATTATAGGTATAATTTTTTTATATAATAAAATATTTTATGTTATATTATTTTTAAAATTAAAAACTTAATTAGGTATTATATTTTGCGGAGAATCGAATGTTCAGTCAAAGTATAACATTTTTAGTCGGTTTATATTTTTTTTGTTAGGAACATTAAAATTCACATTTGTTTAAATTATTTAACGGTATATGTATCATTGTATTCTAGGTATAAATTGTAAAATGCAAATTAATTACATATAATATTATTGTTTAAATTTTTTGTAAATACTTTACTCGGAAATTTTAAAAATGTTTCCATTGATCTGTAACGACTGTTAATTTCGTTCAAATCGATTCTCTACAAAATGCTGTGTTCAAATTTTTTTTTAAACCCATAAAATCATGTGCACGTATTAATGTTGACCATCCTCGAGTTAAGCATGAGAATAATCCTCAAAATATGTCACCCATCAATGTATATTTGTGTTGAGCCGCGACGATTGGGTAACAATCATCATTAACATCTCAAATCGTAGGTATTTTTAACAATTTCCGAATACACAACTCTTACCGGTTTCTCACCATGGTTCACTCTATCAATATGATAACTATCAACAGAAAAAAATAACATTTAACAGTACTTATTACAATCCATTAGTTTTTTTTTTTCACAGTGTTCAACGTTTGAAGCCGAAGAACATTGCATAACAAATTATTGTTCACATGTTTCCCGATTTTCTTTTCCGATGCCAGACAACTAAACGGCTCGTCCTTGCTCCAGCGTTGATTACCATTCGTCTTATACGTTCTCGCTAATTGCATAACAGTGCAAGAGCATAAATACATTAAAAAGTGTTTGGTTGGTTAAAACAATTGTCCGCATGCATTTAGCTAAGGTATCGTATTATAATAATAATAATAATAATAATATAACTTCAATGACGTGTACAGATCAAAATGACTTGCCATTTCATTAAGCACGACGACGCGTGGTAACGCCATTATAGAGTACTGTCGTTGTTTGCGTTTGAAGAGACTAGTAGATTAAACAAATTACCGGAAATATTCAAAAGCTGACAATATGTTTTCATTATCTACGTTTTGTACCGAACTTTTTAAATTTCCATTTTGTACTTAGGTAGGTAAGAACTTTAACAGGATGCATAGATATAAATGTTTCAAAAGTTTTGGAATAAATATGTCAATGTATTGTGCATTTATCAGTAAGCTACAAATAATACAAAGACTATTCCGATTTTCGTTTTCATACTCCTAAGAAATACGAATTCAAGATACCGGTGAATTAAATATTTATGAGCATGCAAATAGGTTAGTATATCTGCTTGTAAAATCCCTAGTAATACCTACAGTTAGTTGAACGTTTACTAAAAACCACTACATTTCGTAATTTGTTATTATGGGAATAATGGTCATCATTGACTTGAATCGAACTGAGTGTATGCGAAGTAAAAATATTACGTAAACAGTAAATAACAATAATGAATCATAAAAAATTAGCAGCAAAATTAAATAACTCATTATGATGATAAAAATGCTGTTATTTAAAAAAATAAATACACAAGTTATACACCATCGGTTACAAAATGCACATTTATTTTTTGTACTCAAAACAATCAAATAGTAACCCATATTGTCTAAATTCAATATATTTTATGAAATATAATTTACATTTTTATAGTTTAAATAATCATCATGCAGCATAAATATATATGGTTCTAAATTAATAAAGTTAATCCACTACATTAAAATAAACTAAAATTGAAATCCTTCAAGCATCTAAAATTAAATAGCACATGAGATTAAAAGTATAGAAGTTTATTGTAAATATACGAGTATGGATACCAACACAATATTTTTTGTATTAACAAATTATTATAACTATACTTTTAATTCCATTTTATTTTCACATTATAAGATATTTTAGTAATTATATTAATTGTGAAATATTCTTTTATCGATTGAAATGTTTTCCATTTAAGATAGATCTATAATATAAAAGATACAATAACGATATTACAAATAAAATAATGTATTCAAACGAGAAAAATTAATTTTATATAGTAAATAATAAATGCGGTATAATAAAGACATATGTCATGGAAGAGAAGAGTGTACTTTCAAACTTTACTAATCGCTGGAATGAATATCACAGAAAATTTCAAACATATCAACCATTTGTTTTAAAAAATAATGTTGGCAGAAGAACTTCTGTTCCGCAAAAGTGCAACATAATTCAAAAAAGTACACTTGCAGATCATCTCGAATGCTCATCGATTCAATAAGACTTTCTCAGCTTCGAATGCGACTGATTTAGGACTAATGCAAAACAACAAAAATAAGTGGAACTTTATATTACACGGAACAAGCACAAATATATTAACTCAATAACTTTTAATCTGCATAAAATATATAAGTAGATTAACATGGACGGCCCAATTAATTAAGTATGAATTTATAAAGGAATTGACGTACAACTATCACTTATTTAGAAATTTAATAAAGTAATAAATATAAAAAATTAATAAAGTATCCTGGAAATGTTGTAGGTAAACACTAAACGTAACCCAAATATGACATTCACGCAATAACTCAACTTAATGCTTAAATATTGGTTAATTTATTATAAAAAAAACCTTCTATTTTCTCCAAGATAAATAATTAGCTTGTTACGATCAAGTCATCTGTACTACAAAAATAATACCAAAAAATCTATAGCATCTCTCTACTTTTGATATGAAACGAAAAACGTTAGAACATCATTTTTAATTTAAAAAAAAAAAAACTATAATTTAAAGCTTTGATTTACTCTATATTATCAACAATACATTTCGGTTAAAATAGGCATTACAAAAAGGAACTTGATGAACATTTTTATCAGAAATCAAGATCAAAATGTATTGTTACAATACTATTGTACGTACAAATAAGAAGTAAAGAATACTCGATTATATTTATGATTTAAAAAAAGAAACTTATCAAAAAATGAGTGTTTATTTTTTTTATAAACCATCTATACAATTGTCTCCTTAGTAAGTTTATTAAACGGGAGTACAAAATTATATTAATTGGTTGATTAAATAACCACCCATTAGTGCCTGTTAGTACTAATGTTATTACTGGTAAATACTAGTTATTAATATTTTTCCCCTAAAATAGCATAAGAAAATATTAATTAGTTTTGTAATAAATCATTACATAATTTCCTTTTTAACCTGCGGATCAGGTTTCTTGGAATTTTATAAGTGAAAAAATATTTTATAAAAGAGTTGGGATTGGTCTCAAGTTTTGGAACATTTCTAGTTTACGGGGCACCCTAAAATTTGACAATTTTTTGGAGGGACTTAGTCATATTTTAGGGGAAAAAAATTATGGTGATATTGGAATTTCACGCAAGAACTTAGTTTTGAAGTTAAAGTTAGTTAAAGCTTATAACTTCATACTAAAACTATTAAATACTTCTAACGTATGTACAAAAATGTTTAAAAGCGTTGCGCAATGGTAGCAGTAATAATTATTCGAGTTCGTTCCCCGCACAGGTAATATACATTTTATCACTTTTTTTTTTTTTTTGAATGATAATTTTGTATCTGGTTTTGATCTCTTCGTAATGATCGTAATGAAAATGTTTGCATTTTTTTTTCGAAAAATTGAAACTTGAATTTTAAAAATGTTTGAACTCCGCTTGTTACACCTGCCGGCTGCACTCACAAACTCTAGTGCCACTGCGTATTTTGTAATAAAACTATTTATTAAGGTATTGCTCAGAACTATATTATTCGAATGAAATTATTTATTGCAATTTATAACTCTTCTAGCTCGATTGATAATTTGTTTCTATCTCGGAAATATTTTTTATGAGTATGTAAGTTAAGCTTCACTCCAAGAGGAATTATAGTCTAAACCTAACCTAATTTTTGTACAAACCTTGATACTGTTGTAAATGGGATTTACACTCTGTATGTCAACTTAAAACTTCGCTACGCGAGTAAAACACAGAATCATATTTCGGGTGTGATAGAATTCCAAATTAGGTCACTCGCTCGCTACGCTCGCTCGGACATTTAAAACATAAATATCTCGATTTGCAAAAAAAGTACAAAAAAAAAAAATGCAAAATCACAGTTACGGTTACGAACCCCGCAACCTCTTTATATATGGTGGTCCCGCGTTACCAATGCACCACGACAACAGGAACATATTATAGAAAAAAAGACTATTTAACCAAAACTATCAAATTTCAATAGGCTGCAACTTCCAAACTAATCATCTGCGCCAATTTTTGTTAGCACCATCGTTTTTAGCATTAAAATTTACATAAGTTACAAAAAAATCGGAAATTTTGGATGCCCTGTAAAGTAGAAATATATATATAATAATAAATTATATTTAAATATAATTATAGTTATTATATTATAAGTTTATAAAGTTTTTTATAAAACGTAAGTAGAAAATTCGTGTTTCCTCTTCAATTGCTTTTATATGGAAATCGTTATACATATATAATGTTAATTTAGAAATATAGGTACAACAGAGCATTTGAAATTCAACAAAATTGTATATTTTTAAATGCTTATATTATTTAAGTATTAGATTTTTTTTTTTTTTTTTTATCTAAACATATGAACTTCAATTATGTGGTCCGGAAAATCGCGTGTTGAAAACAAACCATTAATTAATTAATACAAACATCAGGTTTATATTTTTCCTTAAATTGAAGCTAAAGAAGCATTTAAATAGGCCTTTGGAAGACGAATGCTGGAAAAATAATATTGTGAAACTATATTACTCACAAGAAAAGCTTTCTCTCGTCAAGATCTTGGTTACAACATAAAGACCAGGAAATGAGGCAACGTTCAGTTTATTTAGGCATCATTCCGCATCATGACTCCCAAAGATTACACCTGGTGTTTAGTAATGCCAAAGAAACTTAATATTTACATCAAATGGTTCCATTAGAAAATGTAGTAGAAAATGTAAAATTTACATGAATATAATATGTTCTCAACGATTACATTGTAAACCGCATATCTTTTTTTACACATTGCTCATTGACACATGCGTTTCTGATTCATAATTCATATTTTGATATTTTTGAACAAAGTTGAAGGATCACGAGTGTGTGTAATAACATATATATAACTGTCTAACAAAAACTCAAAAGTTATTAAAAACAAACTCTGATAAATTCCCATAAATCACTATAAAAATAAAATACAACGAAATTTAAAATAAATATTTTATTCTTCAACATTTTAAATCAAAATGATAAATCATATTATTTTAATATTGTCATTACTCAATAGAAATGACTGACTTGTGAATCTCAATACTTCAATAATTTTAATCCAGTGTTTCACGTATATATGATAAAACTTAAACAGTAAGTTAAAGAAATTTAAGTTCCATGCTGTTCGCAATAAACTAGTATGTAAATAACAAATCGAAAAAAATTTACTTTTCCATTAGCTTATCAACCATAGTTGAATTAGTAATACTTTGGTAAGTATTGTGTCGATTACTCGCTTACTACGAACATGGTTATAGATTTTAAAAGCGATGTTTAATATATACGTATACCTATGCAAATTAACAATTATTTAGAGAACTTTAAAATGTCTTTTAACATTGATCAATATTTTCCAATGGTATAAATTAGTTATAAATGGAAATGACAAGCAGTCGTCATTAATATTGCGTCGAATAATTTCATTGAGTAACCGAACAGAATTCATTTACTTTTTGCATCTCTTTTTATCAACGGTATGTTGAAGAATCACTTCTGACGTCCTGAACTATTATTCTGGAATACACGTGTACGTATAGCTTTTTTTTTTACAAGTAATTAAACTTATACTATTTGTCAATATATATATATATTTAATTATATAATTTCGTGGCAGTGCGTTCAACTTATAACCTCACTTTTATACAAATAGATGTGATAGCTTTTTAACAATTGTGTAAATGATGAACTTAGCCAAAAGTAACTTAAATTTTAAATACTCATATTTTTTTACTTGGATAACTTCATTTAGAAAATTCACACAAAAAAATCGAATATTTTAATTGATTCAATTAAATTTAATTACAATATATAGATAGTACCTACATAAAATTTATTTGATATTCTCTATAATTTCAAAGAAACTATAGAGTAATGAATATATATTATGGATCAACAATAGTATACAAACCGAGATACCATTGCTTCAAATAATTAAAAAAACAAATAGAAATTGCATTAGAAGTTTACATAAATAGAATGGATCTAAAACAAACACACGACTCAATCAATGTTGAATTATGAAAAAAAAATATTAAAAAACATTATTACAGTTAAATGTAACAACTATATTTTCAACAGTTAACCATAAAAACACTTAAAAAACACTTAAAGCCCTAACAAAAATCTAATTTATTAAATTAGTAATGAATAAAATGAATAAAAAACTTTTATACTGATACAACAAATAAAATATGAAATATCTTCGTTTCAATTGTAAACCATAGTAACTAATGAGATTGCCAGAAAAATTAAACGCATTTTGTGATAACAATTAAAAACACTTACCTGAAAATACAAAACGATTTTACAAGCCAAAGTGCCCATGAACCATGTCTCTGTAACGTCCCACAATACAGTTGGTGGTAAGCAGATTAGAATAACTAAAAAATCAGCCACTGCCAAGTTGACGATGAAATAGTTTGTCACTGTTCGCATTGTTCGATTTCTAAACACAAAATACAAATTTAATATTATAAAAAAACATACCCGTAAAATGTTGTATACAAAATTTTCATTGATTGGAATGAAACATTATAAATATAAGATAAGCGGAAAAATTATAACATAAATGTAAACAGAAATATTTATGAAAAATAATTATCATCACATATCGCGTAGGTATCTTTCTTTCAGGGCTTGAAACCGGTAACCAATTTTTCCCCGGTACTCGTGTTTCAATATAGAGAACTGATTGAACGGTTATAGCATACTTAAACAGTACATTTTTTGAACTCAAGTTCATATGTGGTGACCTAAGATCATCTGATTTTTTCATTGAAATCATGATTATAAGAGCAAATAAGATAAGTAAGGAAATTTAATATATTTTCTTAAGTTTAATATTTTTATAAGTATACATTATTCAGTAATACACTATGAATACACAGATTCATTTTTTTGTTAATTATTTTAAGTTTTTCAAGTATTAAGTTTGAACTTTGATTATGATAGAAATTTTTTACATGTTTATCAAACTATTATCATTTATTTTATTTTATTAAGTTTTTTATGTATCTTAAAGAAAAAAAGATAAATATACTACTAATGTACGATAATTATGTAGTATCTTCTTTTGTTCTATACCTTTTCTTACCTATAGTCACACCATAACAACATAAATGGTTTATTAAGAGTACTTAAGATTTAAATTTGATAAAAGAAAATCGAGTGTTAAAAAAAAAACGAAAACCCGGTTTAAAAGTGGTTACCGGTAAGTTTGATGATTTAAAACCGTTTCCAAACAGATAATCTGGTTATTTCATTTGTTATAGATATTTTAATAACCGGGAATCGATTACCGCTATTTCTAAAAACCACGAAGGTCGGCAACTAGTTCTGAAAAATTTTCAACTTCTTTAGACCCGGTAACCCATTAATCCGGCCACGGTTTCAAGTCCTGCTTTTTTTGTATATTTTTTATTAATTCATTTCTTTTTTTCCATTGTAGATGGTACAAATAATGATTAACTTCATAGTTATAACAAAGCCCATAAGACAAAATAAGTTAAATATTGCAATGTATAAAATAGCGTAAAGTCACGTATTTGATCCGATCAAAAATAAATAAAAGGATAGATTGTAATAATTACATCCAAACATCGGAAAAGCAAATTACCAATCCATAAATTTTTGGATTGATTAGTATCGAGAATTTCGTAATCATCAATACAATAGAATGAATAAAAGAAAAAAATTTAATTTATAATTTCAACGCACACTTCTATCTAAATGTTTATAAATTATAATTGTTTAAATTTGTACATGTTTGTTTTGTTTTGTTGTGTAGTAATAGCTTACCGAAGTTTAAATTAAAGTTAATTTTATAAACTTAGTTAATACCAATTACATGTTACAATATATAAATCGACTGGGTCGCGTTTAATTTAGGCACATTATTTTGGATTCAAGTAAAAAATTAACCTGCATTAGTTATATTAAAACAAAATCGATATAATTTTAATTGAAGTACATTAAATTATTGCGGTTTTGAAAGGATTGTATGTGTATTATATTTATATTTACAGAGCTAAAATCCGGGATTCTCGAATAGAGTGGAATGAAAACCATCATTGAAATACGATTTCCGAATTCGACTTTTTCTCACAAAAAACGTGTGTAGTATAATCTTTTTAGTCGTCGATTTATGAGCACTAATACATTCCAATTGTAGATGCTTGCGTTTATTAGTTGCAAGCACAAATTTTATATTTTATATTCTTATATTTAATAATAATGTTGTTATTTTTCCTCGTCAACAAAAATACGGTATATAGTTGGAATTGATTTTTTAGCAGATTGCGATCAAATATTGGCGTATTGTTACACGATAAACGACTGTCTTTAAATAAATGAATTGCCTATGGGAAGTTTCAACACTGAATTATTGCGATTAACGATTAATATATGTAATATATGACACATGGGCTAAGAACAGCTGTGTGCTCAAACGATTACCAAAATATAGTAATACTTATAAAGTATTTGTAACTTATGTTTTGAATTTTATATAACAGTCTTCTGAGCTTTCTAGTTCCGTAAACTTTTTGTTTGTACAAAAACATAGTAAGTAAATAATAGTCGTCTTTTAGTGTAACAGTAATAAAATCAATTTAAAAGTTATTTGCTTCGCCTCATTAAAAAATCTTTGTGAGGATAAAAGTTATGATATAATTAACGACTATTATGTATATATATATATATATATATACTAGCTGAATTACCCGGCTTCGCCCGTGTGTAGTTTTTGCTTTCTCAAAATGAAATTTTTAAATCAACACACATTTTTGTGTTTTAAAGAAAAAAAAATGTATTTTACTTAATGCTATCAAGTGCTAAATAGTAGTAGTAGCTGAATTATAAATAAAACAAAAAAATAATAATAATAATATTTACAAATGACTCTTTACATAGTTGCTCAATTTTAATATGACTTAAGTAAAAACCTCTTGGTATACCACATTTTGAGTTTTATTTTGTGGTGTATAAACGTATAAATGGTCAGGTCTTCCAACTCTAGACAATACCACACACAATTGCCCATGTGAAAACAGTTATTTTCCAAATCTACACCACAGTAAGTTAAAGTCTAACCTTCGGATTTGTTTATTGTCATTGCAAAACAGACTTTTATTGGAAATTGAACTCTTCTAAACTTAACTGGAAAATCGTTGGGGGGAATAATGGTATTTTCGGTAAAAATTTTTTTTCTCCCTTAACACATCCGATTAAAATTTCAGTTTCAATTATATTTTTTGTAAGACGGGTTACACAGAGCCTAGTCACATTACATAACCTATAAGAATTCAAATTACGAATTATCAAGTGATATTTTATGAGAAAGCATACCAGTTGTGAATACCAGGTGTTTGTGAATTTAAAAACTCTGTACGAAAATGTACCGATTCTTCACTACTAATAACTGTATCGAAAGAAAAGTAATATATTTTTAGTGCTTGAAATCCATTAATTATTAGCGAATTTATTGAGTCATTTTGATTATTTATGGTTGTCAAAATAACACGGTTTTCCATATAATCCTACATAAGTCATAGCAACCGTAATCGGTCAACTGCTATTGTTGTTATTATATGAATATAGATATACAAATTACATGTAAAAAATTATTTTTACCGATTTCAATCCTTTAAAATCAAAATTTTGAAAATTGGGCGATGTGGTGACCCTTAAGAAGGTATTTAGAACAATTCTGTGAAAAAATTGGAAAAAAGTTAAATAGCGTCGTCACAAAATGGGTACAAAAAAAAAGGCCTGTTCTTTTATGTATATAGATATATATATGTACTCTACACTCGTCTACGTCCCATTCCCATCTAAAATATCTTGTCAATTTCTCGCAAAATGGTCTACGTATTTAATATTTGTATAATATGATAGTATTATATGATTGTATAATATGATATATAAATCTCAATAACTTTAAACATTCCATGGTGATAAACGATATTTTTTGTAACCAACTACAGCCCTATACAAGCAAAAAAATATTCAACATTTCCGTTGTATAAAAATAAATCTCTATATGAGCCTATTTTTAAAATCAAAGTATAGGAAAAAAAGTGATAGTCAATGCTTATACCTCTTATTTATATTTTAAAATTTGAATGATAGCTATTCAATTCAGCTTCGCTCGAATTTTGGCTTGTAAATTATTAAAAATAAAAATAATAATTATTTAAATAAGTACAGCTACTTCGTCTGACTTTGGTGCATTAAAATGATCTCTGTGTTCGAATGATGGTGTTTGATTCGCTCTAATGATTACTTTAAAGTCCACGGAATTCAGATGTAATGTTTCGGTAAGAATTTTAAAGCCTTGATGGTATGGATTAACAATGTGCAGAAGTTCTTGTAAACCATATAAAACTTCTCTATTGGCGTGAAGACATACAGATAACCGTATTTCAAGCTCTCAGTGTCCCATAAAATATATTTGTAAGAATGATGGTACTCCGGGAGCGCTTGATAATAGTGAACTGATCTTGAACTTCAAACGTACGAATAAAATGTCCAGGTCTTATCTTCTTGCCACCAAAATATGTCATTTAATAGAATTTTAGTTCAGTAAATTATCGAGAAAAACTTTAGAATGATTATAAGTGGCACTAATTAGACTTTTCAATGGTTCTGGCGGATCAATGATTTCGTCCAATAAACTTTTCCTCCAGCACAGCAAAGACCGAGTGCTTCAAAAGGCCATTTTTTGGCCTAGAAATACTGAAAAATCGTATTTGTATTTCCAATAGAAACATGAGTGTTTCACGTACCGAATCCTAATATTTTATACTAAGAAATATGGTAAATCTGAACGGATGCCGCAGTAATTAAAATGATAGAGTCGGAAATATAAATGGACAGATGAATTTTAAATTGTATCAACGAGCGTAATATTTACTATTCTCATTATATGTATACCTAAATATAAAAAACAAAACGATTAATACACAAATTAAAGGCGATAATTACACAAAGAAAGATTAGCAGCGAAAAAAATTAGTGAAACCGCACGAAAATCGAATTCTATGTGATGTCGGATCGCGGCGTTGCATATAGGCGGAATGCGGACAGTTCTTTACGCCGCCAAGGTGTGTGTGAACCTATGCAGACGATACCGCAATCCTCTCTACGGCCACAGATCATACCACTGCAAGTCGCCAATTACAAACACACATTGACATCCTCTCTAAATGGTTCGTTAAATGGAGAATAAAAATAAATGAAACAAAGTCTTCCTTTATTACCTTCTCTCTTAGGCCTCATTACTGTCCTCCAGTAACAATGAATAATATTATGATCCCTCATTCAAACGAAGTTAAATATCTTGGTTTGATATTTAACAGACGACTAACATGGTCATCTCACCTCATGAATAAACGCAAAAAGCTGAATTCAAGAATGCACCTACTAAGGCCACTCCTACGCTCAAACCTAACATTAAACATTAAAATATTAATATACAAAACTCTCATACAACCACTTTGGGCATACGGGGTGGTAGTATGGGGTTCTGCCAAAAAATCAAACAAAAGAACCATTCAAGCCTTCCAAAATATTTGCTGTCGTCTAATTACAGGAGCACCCTGGTATGTCTCCAATAACATTATAAACTCCGATCTCAAGATCCGCTCTGTCAACGATACAGCCACTCTATATTACAAACGCTTCCACGCAAAACTTCTATCCAACCCCAACCAACTCATCAAGGACCTTGCTACACCAGCACTACCCGGAAATCCAACTAGAAGACTCAAGCGGAACTGGTGCCGCGACTTAAAAATTTTATAAATTGCTTAAATTAAATTATTGTAATAAATTGTAAATTTTATTGTAAAGCCACTAGGTGTCTCTAATGAGAGATTTCCTACCATGTCATCATTAGTTCATAGTTTTTTTCTTTCTTTTCACCATAATTATTACTTATTGTACACCCTGTATAGATTGTAATATTTCAAAATAAAGTCATATTTTTTTTTTAAAAAAAAAAAAAGGTGTGTGTGATAATTAATAATTGTTTCATTTTCTCTGTGACATCGCTATCTTCTTGGCCCTTGAGTGAATATTGAATTTTCATTATGAGTTTAATTAAGAGAAATAAAAATAATTAAAAATATCTATATGCCATAGTTCACCACAGCAAACCAGTGGTTCTCAAAATAATGTAATCTCACATGCGCGCAATAAAAAGTTAATATTTTTTAATAATTATATGAGATATTGGAAAAATAAATAGCTAAAAACCATACATGGAGAATTGTATAAAAAAAAAAAAAAATCCTGTGTAATCGGTCGCATAATTTATGAGATTAACCGTTTCAAAGAAAGTAGTTTCACGTTTATAGAGTTAAATATAATTTGTTTTTTTTGTTCTAAAAAAAAGGCAGGAAATTTCAAAAATCATTCAAAATGTAATTCATATGAATGATGTACTGAAAGAATTTTCAGCTTTATCGAACAGATTACTATTACAAACAATTTCACTATCCAAATGTGAACAACTAATAAGGAAAACAAATTCAATGTTGCAGGTGTGATTGCTAACCTATTCAAGAGTTTGGTTAGTAATGTTACTTGAGGTAGTGGGAAATAAAACATCAATAGCCTAATGATAATCATTCAAGAATAACTTCAAAAAAGTAGATAAGAAATCGGAATTGAGACAATTTTCATTGGATATATACAAGTATATATTAATCAAATACTATTACAATTTATTTTACAAACAAATATTTTCTCGTATTTCTTTTTCAATTATGAATCAAAGATAAATAAAAATGCTTAAATACGTGGTGTTAACGTATACAGGACTGAATGTTTAGCACCCATTCTACTAAGATATAAATATTACGTTGTAGTATAGTATACCTTTAGCATTGTTTACGGCTACTACAGTACTGGTCGGTATTTAATACAGATAAATATGTAATTTGATTGCCGAATAATTACGTCTGCTTTATAAATATGAATATATGTATAATTCGTATTTAATTATCAATATAAATGTTCAATGAATCATAAATAAAACAATCAGTAGAGACGACAAAAAAAAAATTCAAATTTTATTGTGTTTTTTTTTATTAATATGCAATATGTGTGAAATATTAATAGGTACCTATGCAACCAGATGTGATTTAAGTAAATTATTTCAATTCCATTAATTAATAACGTTTGCTTTTACAGATTGCTGTCTCATATTCATCTGTTTTCCTGGTTAAAATACCAATCATAAAATATCTAATGTCTGAAAAAAATATATAATATTAGAATCAGAGACTGAAACCATTTTAATTTATCGTGACCAGTTCTCAGAAATGAAATAACTATTTCCGGTTCTTTGTTAAACAAAATAAATAAATAAACAAAATAAATACTAGTTCCTATAATCAGGAAAATATAATATTATTTCAGTATCAGGACACTGAGCCGAAAATCATCCAGCAGACACATCATACATAATGTCGACAAACAATGAATTGACAGTCTATAGAGTCGATAGTTCACGTGACCTACGAAACATGATGAAACACAATATTCAATATTTTTACCATTTTACATCATCCATTATGTTATTATATCTGTACTTATCGAATCCATTTTATAAGAAGAATACTATGTATTTTGTATTAAATGTAAACTCAATAATTAAAAAGCTTATTTCATAATGTATTAATTAAAAATATGAAATAAAATATTGAACACTGAAGAAAATATTTTTGAATTTGTTGTAGAAAATAATAATTATAATAATTGTTATTATAAGTGATCTGATAACTTTGTGCTATTTGAAACTGTTGCGACATTGTAAGTGCGCATAGGATTTAAAAGATATAACAGTTATCGAAGTCAGTAAATATTAATAGCTTTTTGTGGTATTTTCCTATAGTCGGTCCAATAACGTATACTATGATTTTCGTAAGCACAGATCTAAGGGCCGTCGACCTCATGTACTGTCTTCTCGATGGTTTTCAACCCCTCGACCGTATTATTTCTTTCCTAGGGAATGAACTATAATTAACTTTCGTACAGCCGTTGAAGTATATTATAATAATAATATTATAGTGGTAAACAAAATAATAAATAAAAAAAATATTTTAAAAAAAATTGCTGCCAATCAGCGTAACTCCTATGAAATAGCACAGTAGTACTATAATTAAATCGAAAAATACAGTTACCAAGATATTATTTTATAAACATATCATTTGCCATAGTTATTCACTAGCAGGTAATGTGGTAATGTGTTTATTTAATACTATGATGTACACTGGAAAATACATCTTCAAACAACACTACTTTGTGGTATATATACATGTAATAAATATTTAAAAAGTATAATCATTTTAAATAGGTATCTATCCAGGATGCGAATTTCGTATAGTTCTAGGTATAAATATTATAAAAAAGAAACACTGATTATTTATAAACCAATTAATAATTACTAGAGGTGTTTCGGATAGAAAATTGATTGTAAACCAAGCATTGACCGAGTGAAATTTCAATATTACGCCGAGTTCCGGTGTTATTTGCGGTGCCCGAATATTAATCTTAATATCGATTAATAGCCGGTTATATGTGCATAAAAACTATTCAAATAGACCTTCCTTTAAAGAAAGTTGCATTCCAAAGTCCAAAACGTTGAAAAGTCGTTAGATTAAGCATTGAGTTACTACGCACCTAATAATAGTTTATTTTGTTTTGTATTTAAGCTAATTTCAAATTTTACTGAATAATTCTGAAGTCGGAAACTATCGAATAATTGAATAATTCGAAACTATCAAATAGTCCAAATAGTTTCGAATAATTTGGAACTATCAAATATTTGAAAAATTATCGAATAGTTCGAATGTCTCGAACAATCGATAGTTCGATAGTACTATTCGATAGTGCCCATCACTACCTAGAATCTTTATTTACAATAAGAACCAACTATTGTAAGTTGGTTCATTAATCCTGAGTGTAACAAAATAAATCATAATTTATAGCTTAGGATTTTTCCTGTTATATTGATGGGAAACAGTACTTAATTCATCGATGTAAAATTCTCGATTCCTACTATTTAAAAAGTTCCTATTTCAAAACCGGTTCTCTTTTGGTTGGATTCTTGTTATTGATTAGAATACTAAGAGTCTAGAAGTAAAATACTCTCAGACGAAGTTTCCATTAAATATACGAAATTTATTTTCACTATGGACTTTTCTAAAATACCCTCAGTGTCTTTTTTAAAAAGACAATATTAGATTATTAGAATATTTTTTGCGTGTAAAGTGTTTTCCATAAAAATAAATTATACACCGCATGTAATAGACTAATAAAATAACTAATTGCCCATTTTTTTTAAAGAAAAATCATGGAATAAGCTTAAAACTTGTCAAAAATGGAAACTATAATCCGTTCCGTCACAAACTATTTCGCAGATCAGAAATGAAAAAGTCAAAAACTTATCTAAAACAGAATATTTTTAGGTCCCATGCGATTCCATTGCAGACAGTTTTCTCTGTAAAACTTATATTGGTTTTCTTCAATTCTATAATCATGTGAAAAGGCCCAAATAAAGTTAGAATGGATTAAAATCAGCTTAATAGGTTAAAACTTAAAATGTTTCTAACATAAAATTGTTTGCTTGTTGTTAACAAAAATAAATTACTTATTAAACTTCTAAATTATTAATTATAAGTTATTAAATCATAGGTATATAATCTTTGTTTTAATCTTTATCTTTGATTTTTAAACATTGAACAAATGTAAATTATAATAATTATACAACAGCATTATCTAATTATAGAAACTCTAAATAACTTAATAAGTGAAAAAATTAATCTAAAATAAAAAAATCGACGCAGCGCTAAAAATCAAAAATTAAATTATTAATCTGAAGAATACTCGTTAAATATTAGTGATTATTTAAAATATTCGAAAAATATATATAAATTTATTTTTAAATATCTACGATGTATTCTTGAAGAATTATAATTTCTCGCCTCATAAATAATAAATTTTAGCTGCTTTGACAATATCCTATTACATAAAAATCCATCGAGTTAAATTGTTCGGTAGAAATATCATATTATATAATGTTTATTTATTTTATTAATTTAATATTTAATACAATAATATTCCAATCATACACGGTAATGATATTCATACTACGTTGATTCGGTTTAATATTAAAATATGTTTAAGATGTATAATTACGTCAATCAGTGACACGATGATGAAATGGGATTGAAGGATACAATTCGCTCAACCCTAAACATTTATTTTTCTAGTGTATCATAAACACTCGTGTGTTGGTCTGTAAATCGAATTTCAACAGCTTAACTGGCACGTAAAAGCGTTATCTAGTACACATCATTGGATACTAGTAAATTTCTGACATATCTCCTTTGAGCTATTTCTATTTAATTAAACATTAAGATATCTGAACAAAATATTATTTACAGTGAAATTATTTAGACAGAACTAAATATTCCTGATAATTTAATTATCTAGATAAATTATGGGCAGCATGCATTATATTTTAACAAAAAAAAAAAATAATAATGAAATTAATTTTGGCCCATTAATCTTTCGCCCACCCTCGGCAAAATATTTGAAAAATGACTCCTAAAACCATTAATTGCAATAATCAATAAAGAAATACACTTCCAAAATCTCAATATAGTTTTCATTTTCAGCACAACATAATACATCAAATTCATCATATCGCCGAGAAAATCCCAACTTAATTTGAAAAAAAATTATTCCATCTTGGAGTTTCTTATATATAGCTCAGGCCTTCGACCGTATGTGTGCCACATAAATTACCTAACCATCGTGCCTACGGTCTCTTCTTTAAGTTAAAGATTTTTCTTCCTACTCGTTATTATTTAATCTTAAAATTTTACTTAGATAACCGGGCATTTACGGTTATAGTACGCAACTCAAACTCGCTCACTGAATCAAAACAAATTAAAGAGGAAGTCCCTCAAGGTAGTGATCCCTCAACATCTCACATATCTTATATAATATATTTACATTAATATATAAACTTCGAACTAAATTCTATTGGTCACGTTTGCAGACGATACTCCAATTCTCGCGTCCAAAAAATCTACTGTATAAACACTCTTCAGCTTCACCTAAATAATATAAATTCCTGGGCTAAAATTAAAATTATTGATGACAAATCAGTTAAAGTCAACTTCACTCTAAGTCGAAATGAATACGTTCAACTTCAAATAAACAATAAACCAATCCAAACGCAGCCCTTAACGAAATATTTAAGAATCATTCTTAACAAGCGGCTCACGAGGGCCTAACGTATCAAGTCCAAACGCAAACAGGCAAATACACGACTTCATCTTCTTAGATCTCTTTTTAAATCTTAAATGTATTTTAAAGTCAAAACCCTTATTTACAAAGCCTTAATTTGACCTGTATGGTTATGTAGCAAATACATTTTGGGTCTCACCAAGCCATCTAATATAAGTCCTATCCAAGCCTTCCAGTCTATTAGTCTCAGACTTATAACTGGAATCCCCTGATACATTGCAAACGAATCTCTTTATACAGACCTTAAAATACCCACCATCAAATAACCGACAAAAACACATTATGACTGTTTTCACGCTAAATTAATAAGCCACTCAAACCCTCTCATCCGCAATATTTTCTTATCACTCCCCAGAATTATTAATCGTCATCTAAAAAGAAACTGGTCTAGGGAGGTGACTGATTTCTAAAAGCTAAAATAATAATAAAAAAAAAAATTCTGAAGTGTTAATGAAAAATGTCCTCTACAAATTAGTCATGTGCTGCAATACATATATAGCACTGTAACTTATTTACTTAATATTTTAGTTAACTGATTGTAAATATCTTTAAATTAAAAAAGAAAAAGAAAAATGAATACGTACCGATACCTTTATAAAACTACAAACGGTATATTAATAATGTACATCGGATTATAAGAAATGTTGATTGCGATTTATACATATGATAAAATATTTAACCAGTTAAAAAAAATATAAAAAAAAAAAAAAAAAAAAACTAAACAATATTTTCTTAGATTAGATATAATAAAAAGAAGAGCGAGGTAGGTACATGAGTTAGGAAAAATACAACTACGGGTGATTGATATAAATAAATTGTTCATTTGAAATCGATAACCATTGGTTTCGAACATCGATTCTGAGTGAAGGAGGATAGTCAAGTGGATCAGTCTCTATGCCGAAAATTAGTTTAAATTACTTTGTTGGAAAAAATATTCTAATAATTTCAAAATTAGGCCGGTTAGATACATCAAATTTAAAAAAAAATAAAATAAACTTACAACTTTTGGGCTGTTAAATGTTGTAACTAAAATGTTAATGTTTCAAGTTCTTATGATAAATATTTTTAGTTAAAAAAAAAAATTTAAAGTCGTTTAATCGACATTTGGATAGATGAACGTATTTTGGTCGAGTTTTGTCACAATGATACCACTCAAATTCTTATGAAAACAATTTTAAATAAAGGTTAAAGGCTTCTGATTGTATACCAGTCATAACAATGTATGAGACACGTTGTATTAAATGTCCAAAATCAAATTAATTATATCAACATTTCAAAGCTATACGGTTTCTATTCGTTATAAATAATTAAGTTTGTCAGTTAAAAAATTCATCAAAATAAACCTCTAGAACCTTCGAGATCGAATAGTTCCATCACAATCCATTTTAAAATCAGAGCAATCCTGTTAATCGAAATCATGTGTTGACAGACACAAAAAAAAGGGAGAAAGAAGCTAAAAATTCCTTGGTCGGTTGAGACTCGCGATCTGACGAATACAGATATGGGTGAATAGGTGTTTAAAACTTGAAACCAATGAAAACGATTCTAAATGTATGAGGTCTGAAGGTGATTAGTAAATAAAATGAACGAAACTTCATAATAAAGTAAGTTGAACTTTTAATGTTTCAATAACTTTCGCAAAAAAAAAAAAAAATAGGCCTCTAAACCAACTATAATATATTTACTATCTTTTACTTTTCCCTTTGGGTCGAAATCGTGCACACAGATGCAAAAAAAAAAAAAAAATGAAAAAAACACACACACACTTTATGGTAAGACCAATGTATAAACTTCGTTTCGTTTAGAATTTAAGAGATTACGAGAAAATAATGAACAAATCACAAATGCATTTCTCACGCTCCGCTCGGGATGCCGATACGGTGTGTCGAATTTTTTCGACTTTCGTTTATTTATTGATCCCGTTGATTGATTTTTCGCTCCCGTAATAGAAATCGCGCGCGTTCGACGATGCGGTTCCTCACCTGTAGACGGCCACGCAGACCAACGCGTTGCCGATGAGCCCGACCACGAACACCATCGAGTGCATGACGATGAACACCCATTCGGACTTCTGCGGCGTGATGTACTCGACCAGGTAGTTCTGGTACTCCTCGTCCGTCATGTTGGCCGTCTCGTCGTACTCGGTCACGTTGTCCATGACCACCGTAGGCGGCGAGGTCGCGTGTCCGCCCGCCGTGACCACGATCGCCGCCAGCACCGTGGCCAGCGACCGTGCCGACCAGCCCATCGCGGTCCTCGATCGTCCGGTCTGCAACACACGCGTACCGATTAGAACGATGCCGTTATCGTCCGTCGGCAGGATAGAGGGGGGGAGGGGGTTCGCGTCTGGGAAAATTATTACCAAAAAAAAAAAAAATAAAAACCATTTCAATTTCCATGTCAATATCCATTATTTTTATTTCTATTTTAAAGCGAAATATATTATTTTTTTAAGTTCTGAGTAGTTTTGACAATGTCCGTGGTGGACGATTAAAAACCGTGTGGTGTGAAATACGCGCGTCTTCTAGTTCCCAACCTAACCGTCTTCTAGTCACGTAGGTCACTGATAAGACGGCGACCGTACGGGAAAAATCCGTCTAGCATCCTGTGTAAAAGCCGCAATGAGTTTCATGTGTTTACTGCCGATTAAAATCCGTACGGACAAAACCGTCGTGTGTGAAAAGGTCCTATCCCGTGGTCATCGCACAGTGGTCTTCAGAATCATCGGTTTATACGGAAAAAAACACCACGTTTGAAATGTTAATTTTTTCAAATTTTTTTTTTTTTTACGATGTATAAATAAACATCCTAAGGATCCTCAAACGGAGTTTGAAGTTCCTATGTATAAATCAACGGGACTTAGAGCATATTTTTTTTTTTTTTTTACGGTTTTTACTCGTCGGTCCGGGACGCAACCGCTAGGCATTGCGCTAAAATGGTCGCAACCGTGATACGATAAACTAGGCATGATGTCAACGGTCGTATTTTACGTTGCGCAAATGTGACGTAAATGTGATCCTTCGCCACTTCTCGTCGGTTCGTCGTATAACTTCAAACTCTTTTGACAGTAACCGAATACCTCGTTTTTATCAATCCTTTTTTAGCAAAAATATTCAACTATTGAATTACTGCTGATTAGAATTAGGATTCTTCGAATTGTTTACAAAATTGTCTACAATTTACAGTATGAAATAATTAATTACTTGTAATTTAGTGTGTTTGACGAGTTATCAGAGTTTGTACTCATTGCAAAAAAATAATTATCTGGAAATTTAGATAATTCAGATCTTTGGATTTCATGCCCATCCCTAATATGTACCACTGGACTTCGACCCACTTTTATTCACTTAAATATTATTATTACTTGAAATTTAATTGAAACTTTTGACACCTATGTTTTAACACCTTCTTGTCAATAATAATGCAATTTTAAAACGTGTATATCACCCATGTAATAGTTTACACTTTCGTTAAACACGTAATGTATTGCAATTTACTAGAAGTGGTTTTAAAATACAAATATTGGTTTTATGTTATAAGATTGTTAAATAATATTAATCTCTATTCGTGTGAGCACAACAAATGAGTGTATCGATTTTATAGAAAAGTTTTTCGCTCGATTTTTTTACGACTTTTTATTAAACACTCGAAAGCTAAGCCCTAAAGCAATTCGACAAATAAGTCTTTTATTACCTCAAGAAAACAATTTCATCAACACTCAGTGTTTTAGAAAAGCTTTTATTCCAAAATCTTGATACTAAAATTATTTTTCAACCATTTTCTGCAAAAACTTATGTTAAGTGGAAAATTCACTCATTAAACATTGTATATTAAAAATGAATTTGGAAATTAAAAAAATAATACAAATATTTTATTATTGATAAAACGTTAGAACAAAATTAACGATTTAATATCGTTCATTCACCAAATTGATTCGATGTTTAAATGTTGTATAGGTTTGAATTTGTAATTCTTGAAACAAACATGAGTCAGTTTCAGATCGTAAAATTCATAATAACATTTTTTTGGATCAGTAATATTCTATTGACAACTTTTACAGACGTTTAAAAATCGTTTGTTGTTATTTATAAAACGATTTAAAATTGCATTTTTTTAAATTTTTTTTTTCGTATTTATGTACCTATTGAGTGTAAGTATGATTAAAATCATACCATAATATACGTTTATATTTTACGAAAAACGTTATTGTTAATGACACAATTTCATTTGTCGAATTTACTCATCAATGTTAATTTGCATCAACATCGAGTGCAATAAATTATTTTAAATAAAAGTAACTAGATCATAAGATCAACACAATTATTTTTTTTTTTTTTTTTTTTTTTAATGTATGAAAACTATAGGTTGGTATTCAAAATAAAATGAAAAATAAATTTTTCTTAAAAAAAATCTATAACCTAATAGGAAACACTGCAATGGACGAATAAGTTAACACACACAATTAATACTAGACTTCGGGCCTTAAAATAAAAAATCACAATGACACTACTTAAAAATTTAAGATCTTAATTAAAGTGACTAAGTAAGGTATTAATTATGAGGTCTTTTTACAATTTTCTTTTAAGTTTTGTAACTTTAGGCAAAAACGGTATTTGTAAATACGACTATGCATAATTAAAACCATGTTCCACTATTCCTTTATAGTTAATTTCTTTTTTTCTTAACTCTAAATTTAACTTCTATCATAAGAATCTGAAAATGCATCAACATACCACTACTTTTCATAAATGTTTAATGAGTAATAATATTTTTCATGACCAATCATTATTATTGTCATACACAGTCTAGACTATTAAACATATCTCTGACTGTAAATATATTTTTAACACACATAATATTCGTGTATTCATTCATACATTTTTGAAATAAGAAAATTTATAAAAATAATCTAGACATACTTAACATATGATAAAATTAATAGAAAATATCCAACACCAAATTAAAAAAAAATTATGTCATATTTTACCCAGTCCCAACAATACACTAACTAGAAGACTAGAAAAGAATACATGATCATTAACCGTTTCATAATATGACATACCAGATAAACCTTATAATAAATAAAATAACATGATGAAGCCGTTAATTAAGACTAATTAAGTAGGTATGTTAAGAGAAAAAATTTAATAAAATTATATTTTATAATAATTAATATTAGGTGACAAGAATCTGACTTGACAAAAATAAAATGAGAGGTCATGACATTTTAAAATTCACGATAAAGTGGTGATAGTAGGGAAATATTTTGATAATCGAAGTGCAAAAAAGAAGAGAGATGAATACTTTCTCATTATTCCAGTTATTTTATGATCAAATATTATGTAATTTAACAAAATTCATATTTCATGAAAAGTATTTTACTTTTCATAAGTATAAAATATTTTAAAAAGAAATAAGAAAAAAATTTGCAGATAAACGAAGTGTTAGAATTTCTCTCGGTTTCGCTTCTGTTTATATTATTATTATTCACGAGGGGAAGTATTCGCGACGTTTTCATTTCAATCGGCAACGGAACTATTTGGTAATCTTATCAGATGCCAGGTCAGTGATTAAAACATTTGGAGCCTGTTTTAGAATCTTTTGTATCTTTAAGCTTAACTACTTAATTTACAACGAGAAAGATTACTTTCAACGTAACAAAATTCATTGTTTAGGATTTTTAATATATATTGTATATCAATTCACAATTTATAACAAACAAACAAAATGGTAGCTTTAGTATAACGTATGATGAGCTAATTTGATTAGAATAATATATAATTTGATTAATTTGATTAGAATAATATATAATTAATAATATATTAATAAAAATATATAATTTTCAATAAAGGGTTCTAGGTTCCGACGAATACTGCGAAAAATGTTTAGTAATTTTTTTGTATCATTAATGCTCCCTATCGTTGAATAAATGATCTCATTCAATTTTACCGAAATGAAATTGCATTAGAATAATTATCAGATGCTATAAAATGTGTCCCTAAAATTAGTAATATTCTTGAAAAAATAAACAACTACATCTGCACAACTGTACCTTATTGTATAAATAACGAGTTATGTTGTTATACATATTTTTATTTCCATATCCGTTGACAGCTCAAATAAAACCGTAAAAGAACACAAAACGATCAATCAAATGATGTCGTAAATACATTTCTTATTTCAAAAATACAAAAATATATTTATGTAACATAAACAATTTTTATTTTTATGTAAAACATACAAAACGAATTATTCTTTTGTAAGTAGCGTAGATAAAACAATAATAAATACGTTAACGAATTAAGCCGTATTATGAAGGTAGCAGTTGATTTAAATTAAACATAAGACGTCATATTACTAATAATATAAACATTTATACGAGTAACTTCAGACACATTCCAAAACCAGAATTTAACATTTAACATTTCTGATAAATTTCTGTAACTTTAAAATAATTCGAAATAATTACAAATAGGGCTAGGGCTAGAATACGGTATAGTTTTATTACTAAAAAACATATAGTAGATGTATAATATCATTGTAAAATATTTAATTTGCCTTCATAATCATCTAAACGTGACATTGATGATGAAACATTATTTATGTCTAAACTCTGTATTACGATATGGACATAAATTATATACAATTCAAAATTGTAGTAAGCTTATGTTTTTATAGAATAAATTTTTAATTAAATAATACTATCTTAAATAAAATAAAAAGCACAAATCGAATTTACTGGATTTTTCTATTATAACACATGCAATTTTCATATTTTAGAGCATGGATATATTCGATATGAGCCAGTTCTAATAGACTTAAAGTAGTTGATTTAAGTGCAATTTAAAATTAACTGCCTAATATTGTATAAATTTGCTTAATATTCCATTCCATAATAAACAACTTTGATGTTTATTTTTAAGATCTTCTCCCACTGCAATCAACTTAATGTTACTATATATTAATTTAGTCATATATTTACTTTATTTCAACATATTTTTGTGTACAAATTATGTTTGTATTTTTTTTTAGAATTAAATAATTATTATTTATGAAAAATGTAGTATGCATATTACATTTTAAAAAGGCTGTGAATTAAATTTAACTCATTTTAACCCTATCAGACCTATGTCGATTTGAAAATAATGTTCTCACATTTAAAATGAACCAGAATTTGTTTGCATCCATCAGCTCCTCTTAATTTGAGAGACTTTTATAAAAATATTCACAATACTCGCACGAAAGACGCGTCTAGACGAGTCACTGAACTCATAGCTCCATATCTACAATTCGGCCTGTTATATTTATTAATAATCGCTATCGCATTTTTATCACTGCGACTCAGGTACAGGTGATAAGTATATTTTATAATACAACCGTATTTTCACTTTAAAGTGGAACCAATCTAAGTTATATTGTCTCATATTTATACAAAATTAAAATTTGTGTTACTCAAACTTTTTGTGCGATTCATCAAAATGAAAAAAAAGGTTAAAGGTTTGTATAAATTTAATTATAATAATTATAACATAGTAGATATTTTAAATTTATATTTATTTTAGCCGGTACAAGTCACGAAGGATTTAATGATTATACGTATGAAGACTTCTTTAATTTTTTGAGTCAAAGAGGAAATTTAAACCCACAAAATATTACTTCTAGGACGATTTTACAGGATATAATTAAAATTAAGTATGAAGGTAATAAGTGGGATGGAGAATACGAGAAAATTATTAAAGATAAAATTATCTCGAATTATATATCAAATTATTAATTTTCTCAGTAGTTTTATCAAAAAAATGGACTGCAAGTAACAGAAATTTAAATAAATTCATTAAAAAAAAAATGCTGATTGGCTTCAAATAGAATTTCGATTATCGCCATTAAATACCAATACAAAATTTAGTACCATTGGTAGACCAAGAAAACCGTTATTTGAAAGTTTTGATAGGACTAAAAAGTTAAAAGTGAAGCATTTAGTAGATTCTTAGACGTCTCCTGAACTTAAAAATTCTATTCAACAAAATTACGTAAATCGGATAAAAGGAATGTTGCTAATGTTCTTAGTAAAGCTATGAGTACACCTAAATGAGCTTCAAAAATTAAAAAAATGCTATCATATCCAAATAAATTAAAACCTGTTTCTTATTCTCCAGAATAAGTTTTAATAATTAGTGTATAATTTCTTAATTATTATAGGTGTGTAATTCGATAACAGAAACATTCAGTCAAACTTGTTATACATGTAAAGTTACTCCTAAAAACAGTAATAATATTGATGAATTAAGTAAAAAAAGAATTAATCCAGACAATTTGAAATTCGGCCTTTCTTCATTGCATGCATGGATACGGTTTTTCGAATGTCTTCTACATATTGCATATCGGTTGGACTTCAAGACTTGGCAGGTAAATAATTATATTATTTGTTTAATTTCATATTACTTTGATAATGTATAAGTAATTTTATCATAATGTATAGGTCAGAAAATCAGAACATAAGGCAATGTTTTCTGCTAAAAAAATCCTTATCCAAAGTAAATTTCGTAGTGAAATTGGTATATTGGTAGATGTCGTATTGCTAGTGGATACAAAATTAATACAAACGCATTCGAAAATTATGGTATTGAAACTGCAAGAAATGTTGTCAAACTATACCTATGGTTTTATATGCCCCCTTCAGTACATAAAATTCTAATTCACGGAGCGCGGATGTTATTCCTTATGCAATTCTTCCGACAAGTAATTCTTATAAAAATTAGGCATACCTTTTTTTACTGACATAATATATATGCAATTAAATATTTTTAGGACAACTTTCAGAAGATGCTCAGGAATCGCGTGACAAAGATTATAAAACATTTTGACAACATAATACTAGGAAAATATCCAGAATAATGACGAAAACGGATCTCCTTCACATTTTATTAATATCAACCGATCCTTTTATTTCTTCAATTCGACAAATAAAAAATAATATTAAATTTGAAAATTCCCCTTAAGTAAAATCAATTCTCATAATATCCGATTCAGATTGTAATAGTGAAAGTGATTCAGATAAATCGGACAATCAGGACATAATTAGGATAATTATGAATTATTCATCATCACAACGAAATTAAATTGTTATATTTGTTTATTTAATATTATTATTTTGTTAAAAATTTGGAAAAAATAAATTAAGATTGATAAAATGCTTTGATGTTTTAAAATACAAGGTACCTCCCTCATATTGCTCCTATGGACTCCTATAAACAGACCATACCAGTTGCACAATCATTGCAAAACTTGAGTTTAGCGGTCTTATAAATATATAAATTTATGTAAAATATAATTGTTTAAAAAATGTAAAAATAATACATCCCCTACTGCGCCCTTAATTAAGGATCAAATCAAAAAACTTACGCAAAATTTGAACTTAGCATCCTTAAAAATTATAGGATTGATATCTCACACAATGTTATGTAATATAGTTTTAGAGCAATTAATTTATATAAGCTAAGAATGCATTTCATCCCACTGTGCGCCGCTGACAAGACCACTAGAAATATAACCATTCGAATCCTCTTGGGAGATTCACACCGTCTAGCATTTGGAGTCTGAATTGTAGACCTTCCCGAAAGACTTTCCGCGAAAGCTGTTTAATTTCAATATAAGTGGTAATATATCGTGGGCGTCCTATATAAACGATATAAACAACTCCTTTTAAAAATATCCGATTTCCCGGCCATTTCTTGCATTTGACTGAGATAATATATGTTTATTATATTATAATAATACGGATAGTGAATTGCATCGGACTAATTAGGCACGTCGCTACTTTATACCGATCGTCATCAGTTATTGCGCGATTGTAAATACACTTCATATTATTATCGTTCATAACAAATATACATATATAAATATATATTTTTTTTTTTTTTTACAATTTTACACAGTTGAAGTGATTCGTATTTCTCATATGATAGAAATACGGTTTTTTTTAACTTTTTCTTGTTTTATCTAATTCGGTATTAAACATTCGACATCATTGTATAGTAAGTAATCAAAGAAAACTGAATTCAAACTTGGATTTGATTGAACCAATGATATATTTATCACTTAATCAATTATTTTATAACATAATTGTACTAATTTTCACAAAATTGAGATGATAAACAACTAATCTGTAATATCGTTTACATGATTGTGAAACTTATAAATGTGTCTAAAATATAAATGCACTTAATAAGGTACGCTAAAATATAATTCTATATTAGTTGTATACATTCCAAGCTTGAGGTTCCGTACTGTATAGAATGCCGGATTCAACACTTTGCCGATAACATAGATAGATTCAGTAAACATAATATCCTTAATAAACCTCAAAAAAACCTTCCACGTGCACATCATAGCCAACTATTGAAAACTGCAGCTATAAAAAAAAAACCAGCTGTTACACGGACTTCATATATATATATTTATTTATTTATTATGCAATAATAGAACAAAATAATATAGTAAAAGGCACGAATGCGGTCACGTAAAAAGGGCTTCGTACATTTGAAAACTACTGGGGGAAAATGTAGGAAAAATATTAACGAAACGAAAAATCGCACATAGGTATTCATTTTTTTTCACTTGAGTCGACTCGAAATGAACTTGTATTATGGAAGAGCAAATAGTGCGTTCGATTGTATGCATTATGCTTATAACTATAGCCTATATAATAATAACGAAATCGTTGAAAGCTGAGTGCTCTTTTTAGACGATACATTGTCGTTCAATCACTATAACAATAACTAATACATAATACATACACACATGCGTATAATAGTAAATATGAATATACATTTGAAGTGAACGAAATTATCAGTTCGATATTAATCTACAGTGTGTATTATTGTGTGATGTAGAGATAATTTAGCACGATATTTGATTAAAAGTAAGTATCTTCAATATTCGTGTATGAACGCGTTCAGTCAACATAATGTGAATAAATCGAATCCTACAATAAAAAAAAAAAAAAAAAAAAGAGGATTTGAGAAAAAATTATAATTTTCTATACACCAATACCCCACATGGAAGCTAAACTAGAAAAAAAATCTAAGAGGCTTAAAGTTTTATAACGCGTATTCGGGTGTGATCCATATATTATCTTATTAATTAGCTAGCATAGAAAATGCCTACCGGTTCATAGTTTAAATTAATTTAACCAAACTTTTTATTCATAAGTAATTCTGTTTCAAATTTCAAAAATTAAAATGCTTTGAAATGTTTCAAATCAATTATAAAAAGACTAAACATTTTAAAATTGTTATTAAATATAAGTACACAAACCCGTTTTTTATTTTATTTTATTTTTTGTAATTTACAGTAGATATATAAACATAAATTTAAAATTATAATCGATAATTTACCCTATAATATCAAACAAATTTTAAATTTTATAATTTAATTTTAACTATTTGACTAGGTTTTAACTCTTAGTTTTCCTTTAAAATATCTGAATCCAATTGATGCCAGTGGCGGTCAAATGGGGGGGTGAGGGGGATAGATACACCCCCATTACCTTTTTTTAAGTATTTATATTTCATCCGTATTATACATAATATAATATAGGTATTCATTTATTTACTATTTAAAAAAATAAATATACTGTACTTATTAGTTATTATACAGTTTCTAGGCTGGAATAAAATTAACAATTCAAACATAAAACACTAAAATATTAATTAAAACAAACTTTTTAGGTTTTTTTCATTTCTTTTATAGTTAAATTATAAGAATGTATGAAATTTAAATTTAGTACTTAATGCTTAACATAATATATTATATTATTATATGAATTGTGTAATTATATTATTTTAGAGTCGTCTCAATGGTTTAGCCACTATGGCTGTTCATCGTGGAGTTGTCAATATAACTGCAGACGAAGTACTGGACAAATAGGCAAAAAAAAACCAGAAAAATAGATTTAATAATATAAATATCATAAATAATAATTAATAATATCATTAATATAATATCATTTTCATGTTTAAAAATAAAGATTTTTATATAGTGGTTGTTAAAAAAATCAGCAACATCCCCCCATGACAAAATCATTTGACCACCACTGATTGATGCTGAATAACTATTGGTAATTTAAATTATGAAACTAATATAATTTATAAAGCTTATATTTACAAAATAATGCTGTGATACTGTTTAATAAAAATTAAATTTAAATGTTTTTCGTTGGCTTTCAAATGATTAATGACAAGCACGTTAAAAATAATTAAACTTGTATAATAATTTATATAGTTCTATAATAAATCTATACTTAAAATGATTAATTAATTTTCGAACGAATTTGTTTGAAAAAAAAATCACCCCACATCAATAGTGTACAAAAATACTTATTATATTGGCATGTTTAATAAAATTATAATTTTATTTATTCAGTATCAATACTAAAGTGTCAAGAACTTTTAGTTCTAATAATTCTTACGCAAGCCTTATTAGTAATTTTTTTTAGTGATTGTTTGTGAAAATATTATAATTCATAGTTTTATAGTTGTAATAGTAGTATTGTGTAATTTATTAAAAAGAAAAAAATTACTCATTTAATAGTATTTGATATTTTCATCAAATAATAAACTTTTATGAAATACACGATAACTTCAAAAGGTGTATAGCTATTAAAAATAAATTGAGTTCGTTAAGTAAAATATAAAACTATTTCAAGTATATAGTAATTTGTATATATAGTACATAATTGTATATAGAAACTTTTTAAAGTAAAAAATGCATCGCTTAAATGTTTTGTTATTTATATGTATGAATAATATAAAAAAGAACACAAACTAACTACAATCACTTGTCGATCTTCACTCCGTTTCATCTAAAACGGTTTTACATAATTATTTTAAATTTTATATCAACATTATGTAATATAATCACAGAGATAACTATTTTAAATGGAATTCTTTAATAAAATCTTAATGAATAATATAAAAGTTAAAATTTTAATCATTTTAATCATTTTTTTATCTTTTATTTCAAGTGTTTGGTATTTGTAAGTAGGACAAAATGAACATATCTAACTTAGATTACCAGCATTCTTTAATCACTAACCATTTTGGTATTATTATTAGAATAAGTTTTAAAGTTAAGAAAGATAATAATACTTCGTAAATCAATTTGTAATGCTGATAATTTCTATAAACTATTATTTGTGCAATATTTCAAACTTTTTAGTAAGACTTCTTAGACTTTAAAAAGAAATCGACTGATTAATTATTCTAAAACTTTTTTTGAAAAAATTATTTTTGGTTAACCTTGAATTAAATTACTTAAAAGGTTAAATTATAATTTTATTGAAACAAATATAAATCATACATTTTAATAATTTTATTACTTTTTTTAACTAAAAGTATTTGTATGTTCCATTTTATAAACATCCTAAATCATCTAAAAAAAAAAAACATTCAACACGTATTCCTCAATTAGCTAAGAATCTAAAATGTTGAAGCTCGTACATAATGATTGATTAATTAATTTAATTTAGCTAGAATATGATAAACCTTACATTGAAGTATTGAAGTTGAAAAATAATTCGTTTTGAATATCAATAAATTACAAGGAAAAATTAAAATTTATATATGATAAAAAATAATATGTTTGAAAAGTTACATTGAAAATAGTTTTATAAAATTTGAAATTCAAATTTGTTACTGCGTATAAAAAATATAAACATTAAAATAAGTTTCCTTTAAAATAAACCTAAGACCATTTCCTTTTAAACTTCCGAGAATTATCAAAAATGACCTACACAAAGTAGCATTTTACCCATTTTACAATCAATAGTAAAATTATGCAAAACTTTTAAGGAATTGTTATCGACCAAAAAATAATTTATTATAAAAAGTAAGTTATTGTAAAACCAATACATTTTCAATCTGCTTTAATACTAAAAACAATAAACAAAATGTAGATTGAAAGTATAATACAGTGAACCTAAAAACCCATTAACCATACACTATTTCTATTCTGACATAATCCACGTACATTGTATAATGTACAGAGAATATTATCAATAGTATAAATTCAAACCTCCAAATGTAATTCTATTACTGATATTAACAAAAAGATTGAAATTTTAGATGTTATAATATCAAATTTTTGACAGCACTCTAGGTGTGAATACGATGTTATATATTTTCATTTCTGAAGAGTGCATTCTTCAGAATAATGGAAATAATGTAAGATCTACAGATAAACAATAATATACCATGCACATCATTCATGAATCAACTCAAAAACATAATTCATTACTGAGAAATTCATATAAGTCTCATTTCACGAATATATCATTAGTTTACGTTGATCATATTATAATAGTAAAAATAGTTTACCGAATTATTTAAATTATAATTTAACCGAAGAGTTTAAATTAAAAATGTATAAAACCAACGTCAAAAATAATTTAAGTATCAAACAATTAAAATATCATAAAAATATAATATTTAATAAAACAAAAAATGACTAAATAATTTCGCAAGTACACCTTACGATCTTAACTTTCATTCCAAGAAATCATACCTCAATTTTATTAAATTCAAATACCAACCAAAAATGGAAAAATATTTTCATTCAATTTAATAACAATTATATGTATATATGTAGTTGTCAAATCGAGAGATAAATTTGCCTAATGTTATTTTATTGAACCGACAGCTCTTAATGATTATTGAAACCTAATTAATGTGTCTGAACTTAAGTAAATTATTTAAACAGTTCTATAAAATATTCAATTATGCTACGAAGTTTAACAGTATACCAGTAGAGAAGAAATAATTACAAAAACCAAATAATTAAATCTAAATAATTTTCAAACAATAAAAACAATAATTATTCACTTTAATGATGTCTAATAAAACTCGATAATAATTAAATAAGCTACTATCACTCTAATAATTATATAATAAACTTATTCAATTATTATTGTATACAATTGATGATGTGACATCATTGAACTTGGAAATACTTTTTAAAAGTTCAATTTACTCTAAAAGTAAAACTTTAAGATGCATGTTTCATGAAAGTTGGAGAAAGCTAAATATAAATATTGAAATCTTAATAAATAATTCTCGTAGTGATATTATTCAAATAATTTAAACAGTGTACAAATATTTTTTGTATATTAAATTATATTTTGACAATTCAAAAAGTTATTGAAAAAAAAACACAACGTTCAATAATTATGTCTCAATTAATTTATCATGTATGAAGACTAAAAATAAAAATGATATAAAATATAATAATATTGATTTTAACATAAGTTAATTCTATTTAATAAAACTTTAAGTATTCAACAAGTGTGTATTTTTAAATTTTAAAAGATTAGTGTAGTCTATTAGTATTATTTACATAATAAAAGCTTAAAAACTTCATACAGTACTTTATATCTGTTATACATACGTGTGACTATGAAGTTAAATAAAAATTCAAAATAGAAATTTAGTACTGAATTAAAAGTTATTAAAAAGAATCATAAAACAAAAATAACTTTTATAATAAAATAAAAATATTCTATTCGGGTTGTTTTTAGTATGTCCAAACAATCTGAATTCATCGAAATTACTCGTTAAAGTAATTACTGTTTTTATGTTCAAATTTATAAAGTTCTTCGAACTTCTAAGGACATAATATTTTCGTTTCATGTGTTAAAATTTAGATAAAAATACTATTAAAATAACATTATAAAACTATATTAACTAATAAGATCCTTAATTATTCAACATTAATTAAGTCAAGTGATAAAAATAAAAGATCAAATTTTAATCGAATATTTTATAATTTTCACTTTTTCTATTCTTATATTCTAATTATTAAATAACAAAATAAAGTCTTGTGTGTATTCAATAATACCAATTAGAATTTGTACTTATTCGTATTTTAACTCCACCAACTATATTAGATGTGACAAATTACATTTTCTAATATATTTGAAAATTATAAAAAAAAATTATCATTTATAAAATTGTTAAAAATATTGACATTTTTACAATACAATTTCATCAAACTATAAATTATAATGTTAAATTAACAGTATATGTACTAAAAAAGTGATACACTACTATTTAAATTATAATATAACATTCTAAGACTTCATTATCAAGTTTAAGCTTTAGTGTTCAATTCAAATTTTTTGTGAAATACAATTAACACAAGTATACGTACAAATAATATGATAACTCTTCAAAATACGATCAAACCTAAGACGACCAACTACCAACTCTATCTTCTTTTATACTGTAAAATATAGTAAAATGAGCGTATAACCAAACTAAAAAAAGGGTAATTTTACTTTTTATTGACGACATAAAAATATTTAACCTGCCCATTTGATATTTATTAAATCCTCGTAAACAACTATATAGTTAATGGGAGTATTTATAAGTTAATCAAAATAATTGATAAACATTAATGGTGTTATAGTACTTATTTACAATGACACGCATATAATTATTCTTTATTTATTAGTTTATAAACACAAACGCTTGTATATTCGAGGATAATTCTAAGAAGGTCGTTTTAAAATTATCTTTGCGCAACTTAAAATATGTTCGAACAGTGAATAATGTAATATTTTGTTCATTTCTTTTTTTTTGTCATACCAGACCCCATTCATCACGGATTTCCTAATATTTTCATATAAATCAACAATCGTAATTACAATGAATAATAATTATTTTAGTTGTCAATAGTTTAATAATTAACACGACAAAACGTTTATAGCAAAATTGAAAATTGCACAGTACATTTATTGATCACAACAACAGTTAGATTTACCGACAAATCCCTGTGTAGTTTATCAATCAAGACTTGGAAAAATGCATTGTAGTCGTCAGAATGCGTTTGGCAACATAATTCAGATTGATTTGGTGCCTCGAATTGTAAATCCTACGCATCAGTCGGGTAAAAATTGGATGAATCAACTCTGACAAACTTCTTAAACTGAAATCTACGCTCGGAAAATCCGATCCCAGAGTTTCACGGGCATTTCCACGGGAACTATGGGGGTTAAAAAACAATTCCTCCGTCAAACAATTCAGCTGCAACCAACGTTTAGTGTCCGGTCGGTGATACGATACCACTTTTAAAGCGCTTCCACCGTACACGTATGGATGAGCGTTAATGAACGAATGTATACTATGAAGATCACACGCCGTAAAATCATTGTGATACCGATTGTTATTATTCGTGAATACAAAAAAATTGAACGGTTCAAAAACATGTTCCGCGCGACGTATGTAAATCTACTCGTATCTCCATCGTTCAACGAGCGAGGTAGATAAATGGGCCTACGTATAATTTCACGTTTTCAAATCCATGCGTTTATCAATCGTATTACACTTTCACGGCTAACCTTCAACAAACACGTCTTCGATATAATTGTCATGACCTATCGCGCCTGATGCGTGAATACACAGAACGCGTACGATACGATACATACGCAAGGCGATGCGTTCGTTTCGTGTAACGTAATTTTACGAAATTGGTTTGTTAACAGAGAACGCACGCAACGGTGGCTCATAACCGCTTTTCTATTTAGCATCGGAGAAGAGCTCATGTTTCAGATATTTCCAGATTTATTGGAACACACGGCGTATTTATATACTAGAGCAGTAGTAATAGACGTATAAGTCGTGTTTGGATGTAAATCAAACAGAAATTATAACATAGGACCAACCGCTGGACACAACAGCTGATGCGAAGGTCGTCGATATTCGGCGTTACGACGAAATTCTTGACTATGGATGAAAACGATCGTGTAACACACAAGTATGTTAATACTATTATTTATTATTATTATTTTTTTTTTTTTTTTTATTGTTTATTTAGTATGAACATATGAAGTGTAGACTGGGAGTATACAGCCATCGGATAGAGAAAATTGGAGACAGGATATATGTCGGGATGGTCCTAGTGGCCGAGTTTATCGAAGAAGAAGAACACACAGGTAAATGCATTGCGGTTCATGTCAATAAAATTATAGGTTGACAGTGTTCTAATGACAATATTCGATGAACATCAACCTATTACGATACACTCCGTCATCAATCATAGTTGATGAATTTAACGTAATACGGATCGTGGAAAATATCAATGGATATATAATAATCTGCACTTGGAAATAAAACAATATTAACTTTAATGCACGATGTTCTAGCACCTAACTATATAAAGTGATCATTACGAAGTTGAACATTCGTTTCGAATTCGCCGAATTCACCGATAGATAAACGAGTTTTCTCTTGTAATAATAATATCCTAAATCTCTTTGACATCGAATTTTTTCATCGTCCGCAGATCGCCACACTACTAACCTTGCTATAAATTAGTTCGGAGGACACGCTTTTGGTTCTCTTCAAATATCATAAACTGGTCGTTAAAACGATGTATGATATAATGATAATTTGCATCCCTAAATATCAACAAGATTTTATCACTCCTATATTCTATGCATTATCGTATAAACGATTGTTCGCTAAATTATACGGTGCATGTAAACTCCGCCACTGAAAAATATCAGGTAAAATTAAGTTCAAGTAAACTCCACCAGTGAAGAAAATCAAGTAGTAGTATAAAATTAATATGATAGATTATTAAAAAAAAATGATAATATAATATCATATCATATTGTTAAAATTAAATATTTAAATCATAGTAAAAAAATCATAATTAATATTCGTTTTATCATACCTAATAATCCAAAAATATATAGTTATGTCATTTATTTTATTTTACATTATAAACGGGTAGATACCCTTTGGTATTAATAGTACAGAAAGTGTATTATGTTTTAATGTGACACTAAGTTACAATATAAGAGTTAACAATAATTATGATAGTAATGATATGAGTATGAATACAATAAAATAAAATAGTAATAATAGTGAATAATAATTAATTAACAATTTATGACATGAATTAACTTATAAACATTCAATGATATACAATTTGGTAAACAGATAATAACATAATTCAACTTTAATATTTACATTAATCTTAATAATAATAATAATAAACATGGTATTTAATTTGTTGCTAGATTTAAACCTAAGTATACATTTTTTTTAAATAAATTACATGACATAAAGAAGAAATCTATGTGATCGGCTATAACATTACATATAACATGTATGTAAATTAAAATAATGTGATATAATTTGTAAATATTCTAAGTTTTGTATTACTCCATTAGTGTACCTATTTATAGCATCCTGTAATACTGTCATTTTTATTTTGAATTTTCTAGTTTATTTACTTGATATATGCCATTTAGTTTTATATAAATATGGGTTTGAAATTCGGTAAGAACTTTATTAAAAATATGAACATTCGGTTGATTTTTCTAAAATGAATTTCTTAAATGACTATGAAAAGATTCACAGGCAAAAAAAAAAATCTGACGGAATTTACAATCGCCCATATTATACATTTATACGTTTTAAAATATTTCCAAAACAGTATATCGTATACAAATAGTATGTGATAAATTGATATGCATAAAAATGTTAAAATGTAAAAAATATTATTCCAATGTTATTTTTAATAATCAATCAAATACAGTTATTAAGAGAACTTCCATAAACGTAATACTAACATGTTACAAATAATCATTGGTATCATAAAAAAATCAATTTATTCGTTTTTTTTTTTTTTTTTGAAGGACGTTAAAATAATCACATACTTTGCCAATTAAATTGGATGAAGTAATACTGGACTATAATTAGAGGGTTGATATGAAAAACAAGTCTAGAAAATAAATTAAGATACAGATGCTAACCAAAGTATTCAACTACGAAATAATTATCTTTAAATATTAGACTACTTGTATAATCACTTCTCAAAAGAATAGTTTCTAAAACCACAAAATTTATTTGTTGATATATTAAAATCATTTTAGGTTTATCGTGAAAGAGTTTTACTCTTTATTATATATCTTTAATAATATCTATATAATTTTAAATTGCTTAGGATTTTACTAGTTTAACTTATTGTTTTAATATATTTAATAAATAATACAAATAAATTTCAGAATCAACATAATGTTTAATCATTTAACATTTAATAATAATTTTACTAGCACAATTAATGCTTTGAATGTAATTCACTTAATTTGATTAAGATAAAATGTATTGATATTCACTTATTATTCTCTCACAGACACAAAACAACTTCTTTCTAATTTTCCTGCTCGACCACCATTTAACGATATCCAAATAATTATATATTTTCTTATTATTATTATCATCATTTTGGGGTATAATCTACTTCTCCGTCCTTCCTGCCGTTTTTCTCCTAATTTTACTTCACTTTATTATTTTCGTAAAAAAAAAATGGTAGGTATTTATGAAATTTAGGTAAATTTGATCACATATTTTTATTGTACTTTATTATTCATTATATCCATAGGATACCTTGCCTGTTTTTTGTTCTCTTTCTTAGCTATCTCATTCTAGAAATTTTCCAACTATTATATTTTTCAATAATTTATTTAATTTTTATTCTTTGTTGTTTCCTTTTTATTAAAAAAAAATCTTTTATACATTTAATGATTCAACTGATTATTATATAAATCATAAACAATTTGTTTAATAATTGATTTTAAGTTAATTATATATATATACATAAGTTAATGAATTTTAAGTCTAATTTTATAAAAAAAATTATAAATTATTTGACTATATCAGTGTAGGTAAAGTTTACATATTTAGAATTACACGTATTCATATTCTAAAAATAAAACCCCAATTTTCATAGATTGATACTATCAGAAGTACATTTTAATAAAGAAACTCATACTAGAATTTAAATTAAACAATTATCAATAATTATAATTGCAAAATTGAAATGATTGTCTACTACTTGACATACTTATACATTATTTTGCATGTGATAATTTAACGCGCACACAATATTTAATTGAATAAATGAATTGCTAACTCTTAATTGATATTATTACATGTAAAATTAAATTCATTGTCAAAATATCAACACATCACTTCAAACTTACAATTGTATACTATGTATACTAATATTTTATAATGTTGTCATTGTTAACTCAGACTTTTAAGATTGATTCTGATCATATAGAAATGCACGTGACTCTTACTTGATTTTTAATAAATATAAATGTGTGCTTATTTCATACCGATATTTTATAATGAAATAGAAAACAAAACAAGTCTACATAATCATTTATATTTTACTATGTAAAATTATTTTTAAAATATTGTATTCGATTCCCCTTCGAAATTATTACAATCAACAATTAAGATTAAAATGCATGGGTATAGGAATAATAATTAACATTCAATGTCTAGGTATATAAATGTTGTTCGATTTAAAATTAATGTGCAACTAAACATAACTTACTATTTTAATTAGCCTACGGTTAAATGTATCGGAAGTGTTGTCCGATTGTGTACGGTAGTCGAAGGTTTGTATAATCAAGTAAATCGCATTCACTGAACATGTAATACAGGGTGGGGCATTTATCTTGCAACCTTAAGGTAAAACTGTTGAAAAAATGACAAAAAAAAGTATTTTTTTTTAAATAGTTTATACGGTTGGCCAATCTGATGTATTGTTAACGCTGCCTAGAACTTTCAGCGGAATTAATTGCGGATTTGCAGTGGTTTCGTGTATGTGCGATTCAGAAGTGTATAGTTAATTTTGTCCGAAAAAACATGGTGTATTCTAATGAAGAACGCGCATTCATTATAGAACATTAATTTCGGCATGTTTCGTATGCTAAAAGTGCGTGAACTGTTTGTTGCGAAGTTCTCAAATCGTCAGATATTGAACAAGAGCACGATTCAACGAATTGTAACGCGATTTCAGTCAGCACACCCGGTTAACAGCGGTTATGTTGATCGAACCCCATTATTGACGGTATTGACGTCGCAAAAGAGAAAAGAGATTAAAAACTACATAGCAGAGCAACCAATATAAATTAAACGATTTTTTTGTACCCGTATTTATGTCTTTTCGTTTTTCGGTTGCAAGATATATGCCCCACTCCGTACAATTTTAAGGGTATAGTATTCACAAAGTTTTTCAGAATACACCTCAGTATTGGTTTTATTTTGTGTGTAATCTAACTTTAAATTCACTTATTTGGTTCAATTGTTATAGTACGCTACTAGAACGTTTTCGACGAAATTGATAAACCCGAGAAATATTCGAATGCTTGTTATAAAACAAATATTTAAAAGCCTCTACATAGAATTTATCATTAGTAAAACAATTTACTAAAATATCCTTCAAAAGTTTTTCAAGGTAATAAGTTCAATACCAAGGTCTAATATCATAATTTGACTATTACACATATGTAATACATATATAACTTAAATGTTTGTAATTTTCTTAAATTATAATTTATTCTGAATATTGGTAATTATAAAAAATATCTAATAATTATTGATAACCACCAACTAAACTTCAATATTTTTAACATTTACAAATGTTCAAATAATATCATTGGGTATTTCTTTCCCACTAAACAATAACCGTTCTGTATGAGGTATATTTGTAGGTACACATAAAAAATTTTCTGCAAACTTCCAGAGTAATAGTTTGCATACACGTATATGTTTTTTCGTTTGATTTTAATTCCCATCTACATAGGTGTATATATTCACGCCTATTGCCACAATCAGAAAACATCATTACTCAATAGTCCAGGTTTGCAATTTCAACATTTCACATAAATTATCCCATATTCATCGGAAATAAGAATTTATTATCATTTCCTCTCCTTTCCAATTTTGAAGTGGATCGAAAATGCTTTCCGTAACTCAATTATATTTTTCCAACGACTTTCATCCAAGCAAGAAATTATTTTTTTACACATCAAACATATTTTCAATCTGATTTTTAATTTTTCTTAGTACCCATGAATTATATTACTTTTTCTGTTTACAGATTTATCATTTTTAACTTGATATATTATTGTATGATACAGAATTTTAACGAAAACATTGTGAAGAAATAATTTTAATGAATATTTTAAACTTCATAAAGTAATTTGATGCGTACCTATGTACATTTCAAAAAAAATGTTGATTAGTAAACTTATGACTAAACCTTAATAATAATTTAAAATAGCTAAACTATTATAATAGCTGAAATTCGTTGAACAGTGTATCGTTAAATAAAATTACTTTTCATATAAATATAAGTACAGCATAAATCGTTAAGAATTAAAAACTAAATATAAATGAAATTCAATTATGAACTCAAACGGTAAATTAGATAAATTATGATTTGTAATCTATTCCAATAATTTATTGAAAATAATTTTATAACATTATACAAATAATAAATTATTTCCAAAAACCATATCGAATATGTTATGTGTTATATGTTACATGAGTATGTCTATGTTATAACAATTTAAAAAAAAAATGAAGCTACCCTACGAAGATTTACTCAATTCAATAACTCTTACGACCGTAAATGTTATAATTTAATTTAAGGTTTGGAACTTCCCAAGTATGGCAATTTTTGTTCAAAAAAATAAAAATAAATAACCAACACAACATTTGAATAGCTTTGCTAACGTGCGAAAAACACGAGATGTTCTAATAAATAAATACCAATATTCTTTATGCGTAGTATTCACTATTAGAATAATAATTATCATTCTATTTATACCATTAATTAAATGTTTTTGATTGTTGTCATAACAATCAAAACACATGCATCGGTAAATTCGACAATAGTCAATAAACTTATTTTATAGTTATTATTTATTTTACACTATCTGAATCATGCTGATACTGTCTTGCAGTTTAATAAAACTGTTCAAACCATTTTAATAATTGATTATATGACTAAATTAAGCAATTATGGCCTAAATACAAAAATAGAATAAACAAAATCGTTCAAGCCTATAGCCGCATCTGGTAGTGTTTTAATCGTAGTTTTGGGTGGTAATATACATTTATAAGCAAGACCATTTATGGTAGGTAATTTAATAATTTAGTGATAACACATTGCGTATCAATAGTAATAGAAGATGTTTTATTAGGAAGGATGTCATTATATTTGGAACTCTTACAAGGTATTACATGATTTTTCTTCTTAAAACAACAAGGTATGGTGAGAAAATGAAGTGCCGTTATAAATCAACACCATGTATATCTTTATCGTATGCCGTTTCTTGTTATATATTTCACTCTAACAGTTTGGTATATTTAATTTTATTTATGTATTTCTACAAAACAGAACATTTCTATCCAGCTACAAGGTTTTTTTTTTTTTAATGATTTGGTTTTCTCGAGTTGGTTAACAAGCACATTTCCAAAGGGTTATTTGTTTGGTTAGGTACATGTAGTTCAATATCTACGCTGTATAATCATTACAGATGAGATTAATTTACGTATTATTATGTATTTATTAATGCATTTTATATGTACATAATTCTATATAAAATAAAATGTCTTGCTATGTGTATCCACAAATATATACCTATACAATGTATCTATGTGAACAACGGTTTTTTCGTAAGACATAACTATTGGTAATGATCATAGGCATAGTATACATGGTGCTGTAGGGGCTGAAGCCCCCATATAAATTTCTGTAGCCCCCTCATTCTATCTAAAATTAATAAATTCTATTTTTAAATATTTTTATAATTTTTCCTAAAATTCATCAATATTAGCAGTCTATTGTGTATTAACAATTATTGCACTAACATACATAAAACTACTTATTTTTATCATAAACATATTTATTTATAGATCAACGCCGTATTAATTTTTTGGATTTACCCTGTGCGATCGTCAGACCACAGAATAAAACAGAATGGACACTAATAACAAATTACTTGGGCAGCATAAGACAATAATGAAATCAGTCAGCCATTTTATTTGAGGTACAGTGGGAAGTTAGTAACATTTTATTCCATCATGAAACGATCATAATATTCTTTATAAGCTACTGCGTATTTTCAAATGTTACTAATAGTAGTATTATTTTTCGAGGTATTAGGCGCAATAAGAGTTTGAGATTTGGGGGGCTTATAAGTCTTATACTACGGTATGACCATGGGTCAACCTCCAACCTTCCATCATTACCAAAAAAACATAAATTGTGTTTTTGTAAATGTATTACAATTGTATTTGTAAATTTACTACAATAATGATTTGCATTTTATAGTATTATATCGATATAAACGTTTTTAATATACTTAAAAAATTTATATAAATACCTGTATAATACTATTTAATCATCGATGAATATATTTTATACATTTTTTTTTTTTTTAAACACTTCCCATTTTGAAATCCTACACATAGGCCTGTATTATAGTAGACATACTATCTAAAAAATGATCCACAAGTAAAAACTTCTTGGTACCCAGTAAGTCACCATGTTTCACACTGTTAGGTAGATAACATATTGAACAATTACCATAATTGAAATTACAATTAATAACGAATATCAGTTATCACTGATTATAATTTGATAACAAAAGTACCTAAATTAAAATGGCCGCTGATTTCGTTGCCGTCGTGTTGTGTCCACCCCCTGGTCAGACCATACATTGTCGCATCGTCCGATGATAATATAACAATACTCGTAACCGATAATAATTTGTATGGAACACACACATAGTAATTATTTATTTATGTGTATTTTTCTCGAAATTGGTGATTGGTCTGTCTTAGTTGTCTTGCTCGTGTACAGCTAATCACACACACGTCTGTGTTATATTTTAGTTAGACTTTGGGATTTTTTTTTTTCTAACGTTTTTTTGCTGTCTTATATTTTAGTTAGCATATTATTTCATACATTTTTAATTAGTTTTGATATCTTTGTTTCTTTTTTTCTTGTTTTTCTTATTTTTTTTTTTTAAAAAAAAGTTCAGTATAATTAATATAAAGAAAGAGCCCGACAAGAAAACATTACCACCAACTAGGGACAACAAAGACTTTGCAGTGGATAATCCAAGTCCAATAAATAGTAAAATTAAAATTAATCATTCGTCATTACCTGATGATCTTAACAATATTCAACACAAACATTCTGAAATTGAATTAAATAACTTATTTCTGCTAGACTTAGGGAACTTGGCAACAGGACCAACTCGAATTAAACTAAACGTAAGTACTAGAGGTGAGTAAAAAAACATAGTTTTTAAAACATCGAGGTTTATATTCGATACATCGATGTGTCACCATCCATGTTTAGTCTTTGATACATCGAAGAAAACATCGATGTTTTGAAATTTTTTATATTAGTTTTTCCTTAAAATTATTTGTATTACAATTTTGTCTCGCACTAAAAGTTGTCAGTTGTTACAAATATCTGTATATTTATTCAGTGCATTTTTTAAACGTAACATAAATGTTGGCCAGTGATAATGTTTTGTTGCTAAGTTGATAGTGTTTTGAAAAATTGATCAAAACACAATTAACTGTTGAAAGAAGGTAAGATATTTTATTAAATATTTAAAAAAAAAAAATTAGTTTAATTTAATTACTCAAAATTCATTGTTTTTTTTTTATGTATTGTAAAATAAAATGCCAGATAAAGAATGAGACACCTATAAATTGTTTTTTGTAGGAAATGTTCTTTTTCGCTAAAGATAAGGAGTTTTTGGAATAATTTTTTCTAGTCCTATAATATAGCCCCTACAGATAATAATACTAAGCTACGCCCATGGTAAAGATATTAGTGATTCCATGTCTAATATCCTCTTAAATTATTTCAATTATGTTTTGAATATGGAAGATTTACAATCAAACCTTTTATTTAACCATTTTAATAAATACAATACGTTTTACGTCGATGTCTAAATTTAAAAATCAAAACACTTTTTCCAATACTTTAACAAAATATGAATATTTAATTGAAATCAGTGGTTGAGTTTAAAATTATTTGTTCCATCCAAGTTAATACATTAATATGAATTAGTTTTGATACCGTACACTTTTTAGAATAACAAAAATATTTCAAATGTTTTTTCAAAAGTTTTGATTGAAAATTATGTAAAACGTAAAAAGTATTTATTACGAAAAGTAGTTTTAGATGTATTAAGTATAATAACATGTAGTCACTCAAATATTGCTTCTAAATTAATAGTCTATTCACACACAAAAACATCAAATGATATCAGTAAACATCAATAAACAAATAAATTTGTTACAAAATGATTTACTAGAAAAGCTAAATGTTATTCGAATATCTTCGCGTGTATATAAAAATATACATGATGATGCATTTATTTAAAACATCTCATTGAAAATCAAACGACAAAAAAAACAATAAAAATATTTTATTATATTTTGGTATTATGATGTTTTTATGCCAACCAAAATTTTCAGTTTTCGACAATCTTCTTTGGCGGATAGAACAAATAAAAAAGAAATAACAAATATAATATACATTTTCCAGGATCCACATCGAACACACAATAAATTACCTTATTATTACTCATACACTTGACATTCGCAATGGCACGGCTATTGCGATAAAATATAACATTATAATATATATATATATTTATATAAATGTATAATATTTTCAAAATTATTAATCGATTTTATTATTCTACCGAGGAACCTAAAACACACTGGTTTCATTTATAATCATATCATAAATTTTATATCGTAGATATATTATATTATTTATCATTTCATTACCTTTTATGTTGAAATGTTTTTACAACTAGCTACATAGAAATAAAAAATTCAATAATTAATGACCATTTACATATGTGGTTTGTTTTTCTAATTTTTCATTGTAAAATCTATAAAAATAGAGTTTATAATTTTACAAGGCATTTTTTCATTGCTATAAACAAATGTGTTACAACATCCAAGTTCGAGTACATACAGTTATTAAAACTAAAAGAAAATTTTAACATTTAAAACACATATTACAAATGGAAAAATAATGATAAAAAAAATAATGCAATCAAAATATATTTTGGTGAACGTCATTTTAACACAAAAGGATGACAAGTTTTTAAAATAATAATAAAATAAAACAATGAATGATAAATACAATCGACAAAAAATTCTTAGCTCAAACAATTAACTCCGAAAAATATGCATATTAAATTGTTCTCCGTTACTATTAAGTAAATACCTTAATACAGCGGTTCCCAAACTTTTTTCAGCGGTGCATTTTTTTGGACCCAATTTAGCCACGGTACCTGCTGTGAACTACATTACAGAAAAAAAAATCTATTGATAACCAATTTTATTAAAATTTCACTTAATTATAAATTAATGCATTTTTAAACATAAAAAATAAATAAATAACAATTATTGTAGCTATGATTATAATTATTATATAAAATTATTATAAGGTACATACATACATTAAGGCTTAATGTGATTTAAAATAATAGAAAACAAATAATTAGAATAAGAAACAATATTTTCTCGTTTGATTATACATATCGATAGATCCCAGAAAGTTTTACAGACTAAACATATATATATATATATATATATATATATATATATATATATATATATATAAAGATTATATTATAATTTATTTATTGTATAATACAGTACCTATAATAGTAAATTAAAACAGTACAAAATAACCATGTATCATTACTTAAAAATCAATTCAAACTATATAAATAGAAGTTGAAATATTTTCTACAATCGTATTAATAATTATATTATAATTACTAACAATCAATAATATTCTATATATTTACGCATTTTTATTTTCACTTAAATTATACACTTTATAATGCCGCTCATAATTGTTGATACTATAAAATACACCACATAATGCGTTACACACCATAATCAATTCATCGAAGAACATATTGTAACATCAAATTACAATATTATAACAATCTGTGTCGTAATAAATTGTCGCATTTGGAAATGAATTCCCTACAAAATCAATTTCCTACATTCCAATCAAATTGTATGGGCTCATAACAAAATTATGAATTATAGGTTTTTCAATTGATTGCATATAATTATGAATATTACATTATGAGTAACATGGTATTCAGTTCAAACCCTTAACAATCGAAATACAAACTAACGTGTTTCACCTTAATTTTCATTTTTAACGTTTCAGAAGAGTTCAAATAACAATATAAGTGCTTTATTCAATGTATTAATTCATATTAGAATATTAAAATGTAGTCTTATCTATTCAAAGATAATCCGTTTTATTTATACAGAAAAAAATACATATATTAAAATTAACGTTGTAGTTAAAAAAATTAAAAAAATTCCATTTCGTTTAAACTTTCAACTTCTATATGAAAATTTGTATAATATATTTTGTGTACAAATTAACTCTAGAAAGAAGCAACAAAGTTTTATAACTGTAAGAGTGTAAGTAGATACAGTAAGAAAAAAAAACTGATAAGTTTTCAAATAACAAATATTTGTACTTCTTTGATTATTACTTTTATTAAAATTATGAGAAAATTCAAAATGTATCCGTTTCAAAAATTATGTAAATTGTCAAATTAGAATCTCAACTTTTTTTTTTTTTTTTTTAACTTAAAACGGCTTTATATATGTTTATAAAGTATGTATGGTATATATAATATAAAAAAAACTATTACATTATAGTTCTTGTTCTGATCAGGATTTAAAATATATACCTGACCAATATTTTGAATTATAATTTTTAGCCGAAATAATATAAGTTACTTATTGCTCTACTCAAAATCTCAAATTGACTATACCTGGACGGTAAACTTTAAATAGTTATTTTATTACAGTTACTACCCGAACCGTCATGGCTTCGTTAAAAATGTTTAGTATGTATATTATAATATGTATTAGATTTTATGTGTTTGAATACAATTTCCAAAGAAAAACATTATATGAAAATGTAGTAATAAAGTAAGATTATGAATTGTAATAAAAGGTATATTCTACGGAAAAATTACAATATTAATTGTAGGTATAACATTCCATAGTTGATTTTAAATTTAAGATATAAAAAATCAGTGGGTTACACCATAAATAATAATATAATGAACATACCCAAACGGAATGTCTTCAAACGCTATGAAATTCCAAAATATATTAAATATTCTTTAAACCACTTGATAAAAAACGTTTATGTAAATTGCACACGAATGTTATATCACTAATTAGCGTAAGTTATAACTATATAGGCGCATTAATCACGTTTTGCTAGCAATTCAAAACGGTTTCAAAAATAGAAAATTAAAAAATAAATTATAAAACCTCATGGACATTCAATGGTATTAATACATTCATTCAAGCGCAATAATTAATCTGACGAGTTAGGTAACTATTAAAACGTGACTCGTCGACTTTTAAGTTCTGCTTTTTAAGTAAACGGAACAATTTTCGACGGCAGTTGTATTTGCTGTTGTAAAAACACTCATACATTTCGAAATATTATTTTAATATTGAGTTGAACTTAGATTTAAAAAAACCTAAGACCACACTTCTACCACGTAAATCTTGTTACAAGCAGTATAATTATCGGCCAAGAATCTATAATGATTTATATTTTCGACATTACAGTAGGTATTTGACATTAAAAAATATTATTATGTTTTCATCGTCATGAAGACATTTTGTACACCATATACAATGGTAAACTGATTTTTAAAATCGTATAATTTAAATAAAAAATTAAACAATTTATACGTAATGGTTTCTTATTGCGCCACAGCTATGAAGTAAATAAGAGTAAATATTCATGATTATGAAATTAATTTTATGACATGACGTACAACAATATAATTTAATTAATACTTAAGAACGTTTTGTTTTATTAGTAATATTATTATAATTATTATTGTTCAGAAAATCGAAAACATTTTTGAGTAACAGAGTAATCACACAATACTAATTTTGAAAATAAAATAAACTATTAAAAGGCATATTTTGTATAAACGATAATTATGTCACATATTTAGAAATACAGTATATCCTACAGTCGTTTACAGGTACGCTGGAAAAACGTATCATCAAAAATTATGAACAAATCGGTAGTATATAGTTTTTTTTTTTTTTTAAATTTCTCTAACAAAACCGATTCAAATAACATGTTGACGTAATGAAAATATTGACTTATTTATTATTATGAAATAATTTAAGTTCGAACTGTTAAAACAATATAACATCGGTATTAGAACTTCCGTTTTGAATTTTGAAGCTTCGAATCGCTACCGGTTTCGGAATGAACAAATCGTTTTCGTCGGTGTCTATTTCAAAAGTTGTGAAACATTTTTTTTCAATTTTTTAACAATCACGGATAGATCCGAAATGCGGGGCTGGAAGACGAAGGGTTCACAAAAAAAAAAAAAAAAAAAAAATGCGTCTACCGTGTAACGACGGACATGTTATTGTTTTGGACAACTTACGGTGTGCGAAGGCGTCGACGCGTCGATCGTGGTTGCCGGACGTGCTGCGAACAACGATCAACGACTCGCGGATACTGTCGCGCGGAACATTGTTTCAGATCTTCACGACAACAATAGTCGGTCGGACAAAACGTCAAAAAACACTTCCCGACACAGGATGACGCGCGTAACGCATCGAAGTAATAATATATCCGAACGGGGAGGGAAAAAAAACCCGAATAAACAAATAGAAAGAAAAAAAAAAGGAAAACCAAAAAAAATTAAACAAGAACACGAGCGCGAACACACACGAGAGATATACTATCTCGCGGACGCAACGACGGTAATCGCACGCGCGTCGGCCACGTACGAATGCTCTTTTACGGCGGTAACGTGTGTGCGCCGCGGAGCGACTACCCCCCCAAGATTTTTTCGCATGTGCCGCGAACGACTACGGCGCGCGCACTTGTCACCGCCGCCGCCGCCGCCGCCGCCGCCACCCCTACCACCGCGTGCAGTGACGATATTTGGGGAATGGCGAAGGGGGTGCTCGCCTCCCTCTTTGATTTTTTTTAATTATTTTTTTTCGCATCAGCGTGTAACATTGAACCGATAACAATAGACACGTTATCGAAAAGTACGGACCTACAACTAGAACTAATAAGCTAGTCGGGTTCGATCGGGATTTTTTTGAGATTACAGTCGGATTCGTGGGCTTTTTACTATATTCAATATTCCAATATCATTAGACCGTTTAAATTATGAAACAAAAAAATGAAAGTTATGTAATGTGTAATAGGGTCGTAAGCAAATTGTATTCTTCGATTGATATATGTATTTACGGGGGGGGGGGGGGGGTCAACAAATTTGAAATAACCCCATCATCCCCCTGGATGTTTTATCAAAACCGGCTCTGACTCAACGCGTACGCGAGTTAGGTTAAAAGATGAATGGAAAGAGAGTGAGAGAGAACAACTTTTGTGCGGAAAAACGCAAAACGTTCTCGGTTTTCTTCGCCGATCGAACGTTCGAAAACGTATCGGTAGAATCGTAGACGACGGCCAATGCATGTGTTTCGTTCGGTCGACGCTTTCGGTATCACACGTGAAGAACGGTCGTCCGCGCGCGGGTTGCGCGACTCGGACACAAGGGCACACACATTTGGTGGGAGGGGGGTCAGGTGGTCAGTTGACCCACAGTTAATATTTGTTGACAAAATCGGCCTCTTAAAGACTTCTTATATTTTTCAAGTGTGCCGATTATAGGTCGAAATTAATACTGGACTGGAACAAATTCTTCAATTGCAACAACTCAAATGACGCCACTGATCGTATTGTATAATACAGTGAAACATCTCTAAGCCATGTAAGACACCATAAAATAAAATAAATATGAACGTTTTCAATGAGAATTATGAATAAACACATATTATACAATCTTATTGTGTGTTTTTTTTTTGTTACAAGATATACATTTATAATCCATTTTAAGGCCAAATAAGTGGCATCTTCAAAATAACTTGGCCCTCACAGTTCTCCATTCCTCCATTCGTGGATCCGCTCCACGAACTTAACTCGGACGTCGTGTAAGATTCGTCCGACCAGCACTAGCAACGACCGTTTTTTGTCCGCTCGGAACACCGTGACGTGTTCGCGGTCCATTGTTTTCCGTGAACCATTATTAGATACTGTTTATTGTTTTTGTTAACGTTGTTATCGTTTCGCATTCCGAACGCGGATAAATATGGGTGGCCGACGACGCAACGTTATCGCGATACCGATAAGCCGTCTGAAAAATTATGAACACGGTTAGTCAAAATAGACGCTCACGCCCAAACGCCAAAGCCGGCGAAAACTTTTGAAGGCCCCGGGCAGAGCCGTAACTAGGGTAAAGTGAGCGAGGCACTTGCCTTGGGTACTCGAAAGCTAAGGGGTGCAAAAATATATAAAATTAACTTATTTTAAGAAATATTATTTCTTGTTTTGCTAGAAACCTAATTACTATTTTTCAGAATTTTCCGAATCATATTATACATATTAAAAGCTGTGAGCCTTTCTATCTTTCTAGTCTGTCTGGTCTGGGGAAAATTCGCAACCACTCACATCAATAAAATTCAAATTTATCAAAATAAAGTGCTACGTATTATTGCAAATGCACCTTAGTTTATAAGGAATTTAAACCTTCACAAATACCTTCAGATCCAAGAAATCATAGACTACATAAAAACCTCAAAAAACTTCCATACTTCACTGCTCAACTCTTCTGGCTCACTTCACTATAAACTCCACGTACATCCGCCTCAACGTAGATTAAAACATGGACGTCCGTATGACCTGGTTTAACAACTCCACACAATATACAGCAGATGTTTGTTACTCATAGCGTCTAATATTAAACTTTATAACTTGTATATATATTATATCTGTTTATACTTTATTCTTAATTATTATTATATCAGTTCACTGTTACTTAAATTATAGTCAGTTACGTCTCAGCGTCATTATCACTATGATCACTAACGATCACTAATGTACATACTAGATAGTAAAAAAAAGCTCTGAGTATGACAATCTTACAACCTAGTGAGCGCATTGCTTCAGTTCTGCCTCAGAATAAAAAATGGCTCGGTAAAGCTTTGGTCCCGGGGCCGATCGGTTCCAGGCCCCTTTGCTTACACTTGTTCGGTCAATATTTGTTCTATGTTCGCCTTGTACATACTTTATATAACAAAAATATTGAAGTTTGCATCTTGTGTTATGACAAATTAGATTATAAAAATAATTTCGTATAAAAGACTGAGACGACGGGTCCCAGGGCTCTAACCTTCGCTGCCCCGTCCTCTCACCAATATCTCCGACGCACAGTGGAAGGAATTGCATTTCTAGCTGGCCAAAAATTTAGCACCTATCAAACAATGTTCGACACTCACAAATAAATATTTTTTTTATTGATTTAATATACACAAACATGTTCTTATTTTAATTTTAATAACTTACCTCAGTTATGAAGTTGAATAATATTACAACAAACAAAATAATTTTATTTTTTAACAGTAAGCATTTATATAAGAACTTTAAAAAAAAATACATTATTTTCAAATATTTAATTTATCTGATACTTAATTAGATAACAAAAAAATTAATAAAAATAAAAAACATTAATAATTATTCAGAATAACTACTACTTATTTCACTATAACTAGTTTCTATTTTTTCAGTTCTGAGCTTTCGATATTAGGTAAATTAATGGTTTCTAGAGGTAATTTAGTTTTTAATTTGTTAGGTTGTGTTCTTAAACTTATAATTAATAGATCAGATAATACTAATAAGAAATTAAAAAGATGTGTGTTTGTATAAATACGTTATGATTTTCGAGAATGATGTACTCTGAATCGATTATAGTTTTTATTACTTGCCTCTTGGGCATCTTCCTTTGCCTTTCCCTTGTCTCTGAAGTAGAATTATTTCGCTTATAATAATATTTTCAGGGTAACATCTATCTTTAGCTAACTGAACTCTATCATACGAAAGGTATATATCAGCATCATGTTTTTTAGTATCTAATCTATTTTATCATACGAATTTTTAGTCATGCAAGTATCAATGATAAATGCTACAGCCTCATCATCTGTGTAAGAACTATATTTATTTTTCGCTTCATTTTTGTATAATTTTCTAATCTTTATCGCACGTTGAGGAGAATACTCGGTTGCGTGGGAAACAAGATCGGATGCAGCACGTTTTTCTTAAACATACAATGTCGATTTTACTGCACAGATTCATTTATTTGATGAAGTAATTTCTCTCAGGTTTTTTTATTTTCCTGCACTTAGAACGATCACTTGACTCTAAAAATGATTTACGTGGCCTACCAGAACTTATAGGAGTTTCATAAGATTCTTCACATTTCTTTAAGAAAGGAATTTTAAATTCTAAATCTAACCACATCATTTTTTTTTTTAAAAATTAGTCAAACAGTGATTTGAATCTAACCATTTCTTCTTAAACTTAAATACTATAAATCCTTCAACTTTTTTTTTAATACACTTATCAACTTCCTCATTGCTTTACAAACTACCATTTTTCTCCCAGCCTATGAATTGTGTAAGTAATCATTGCGTTTCGTAATTCATAAGTACTTGATGTTAAAGCAAAAAACATTATTTTTCAAAACTTCAAATAAACAGCGATTTTTTACGTTGCTACTTTTATCTATAAAAATATATTTATTGCAATAAGGGGCAAATTGGGGCAACACCTCTAAGAGCCTCTAAAAAAATGTCTACACAATGAAAATTAAATGTAGTTGAATTTCTTTAAATTCATGATATCTATGCATTTTTATTACGACATTTTAATTAATAAATAGTACTTAGAACAAATGTAACTTACTTATTTCTATTGGTTAATCCATTTTTGATTTAGCAAAAAACAATTAGATTTTTACTCATGAAATAACGACAATGGACAATCTAAAATGAAAGCTGCGTGAACAACAAGCGATTACCATATGATACGCTAAATTCAATAATCTTTTAGTACTTTACCTACTCCTATCAGTTCTTTAATTAACAATTATTACGTAATGTGATATATTTACCATCGTCATATTAGTGGCAACAAATATTCCTGGTTGTAATCGTTAATCACCATACCTATATTTTCTATTTTTGGCCAGCTAGAAATGCAATTCCTCCCACTGTGCGGCGGACGCACGTGCACCTGAAATCCGGCGCGGCCACGAGCAACGGCACTCGAGAAACGCCTTTTTCGTATGGACACGAGTTAAATTGATCGCTCTATTCGCATTGCACGGAAAAGTTTTCCTTTTTGTCTGCCGCGGGTTGATTTCGGCGATCGTACCAATTGAGGTGCAACCAGGTTCGACACAAGGTATATTTGAGTTAGGGACCTGTCTAGAACGGCACTTCAGTAAGGACGGCATTTTCAAAATTGACTCGTAAAAGTATTTGACACATAAAAAATAGGAAGAGGGGCTAAGTTAAAATAAGAGCTCAAGTTTTTTTTTAAAGGCACTAAAATTTGATTTTGCCTAGTGGACTATTTTTACTTAGGTTCAGGCTCTGGGTGCAGCTACACGCGCTCGTAACTCGATTTAGTAAAAACAAATTAAAACATCATCGTTGTGTACCCGATGACTGGTGTGTGCACTTTTCGCTACCTGAAATGTTACGGTTTCGCATCAGTGATTTTTCTGATTTAAAATAGTAAAATATCTTCGAGTCTCTGAGCAAAGAAATAGTTGAAATTTTTTAAAACGCGATCTCGACAACCTTACTTGTGTGGAGGGAATTCGGGAGCGTTACGAAAACGTACGAATCCCACTCTATGGATGACTCACAAACGGAGATAATTGTAGTTCAGTTATTCGGGGTGGATGTAGATTTGAAACGACGTACGTAAAGTAAATAATTACGAACGGAGCGATCATTTTATGAGCTGTACGATAAACATATTGACGAAAATCGATTTTTGATTCTGGAATCCCCTCGATGTGCGCAACAGTGCGTCACTCATTAGATGTACCGTGATGAGAATCATCTCACCAAACCGCAATGGTGCACAAGATGGCTAGAACAACATCGTTTATGCACCGTTATGGTTAAACGAAAAAAAGAGCAAGTCACAAACATTAAAAATTCTTAACCACAAATATTGAGCAATTTGGTATGGACAGCCATACTAGTTGATATTTTGTTTTTAGATTTCATGTATTGTTTTACCATGGCGTGTGAATAACAATAATGTGATAATCACGGGAGATTACTGATGAGAAATGGTGTCTAGTTGATACTTCGAGACGACTTGTTTTGAACTTCTCAACATTCATCCGAATAATGGGAAAAATTTAATTACAAGATCTTCAACCGAAATCGAGTTTTGAACTGGGCACCGCCAAGTATTTTGTCATGCGCTGTTCTTTTAGACTATGTACAGTACTACTTATTCTAACATTTTATAATTTCCGAAATATTTTAGCGACATTTGTACTGATTAAAGGCACTGCTATTTTTCAATTAAAAATTAAACCTACATTCTTTAGAAGTGTTGTTCCACTACCATATCGATCATCTTTAGATGTATTAGCCGATCGTTTGGGTCAGTTAATACTTCTAAAACCGTAGTATTTTTAGTGAAAAGATCGTGCGGTTCACTCAAAATCATTTTTTCGAGAGCAATGGTACATTGGTTTCAAGTTAAAAATATCAATTCAACAGTATCATTCACTCCCGTCTGTACCTGTATTTCATCCGACCGTAAGGTCTCGCCTGCATTTTTAATGATATTTTTTAATCAATCATTGAACTCTTACATTATCTTGTAAACTAGTGACTATGGTAAATATGGTGATATAGTATTATAATTAAATCATATGATAATTTCACCATCTTCACTAAAATTAGATGTACTGTGTAAATTTAATTTAATTATTTAACTATCACTTTACCATCCTTTAAATTCTGATGGGCATAAATAATACGTATTATATTCAAACCTACATATTATTATACTCAACCTCAGATCAATACTTCAATTTTGAAAAATGAGACATTTCTATAAAACATTTTATAAAAAAAAAACCATAAGACGTGTCAATGATAATAAGTCATACCCAGAAGTTCGTAATATTCTCAATCATAGAACCCACAGTATACATATACATATATTTGTATTATTATTATAAATGTATTAAATTCTTTTAGAAAACGTATATTAAAATTATACACATCATGTAAAAATACATAAACAAATTTTTTATATTATATTTAGAGAAATATAAAATATATTTGACCATAAAATATAATATACATAGCCAATTACTTCACCTCATTAAATATCCTATCGTTTAACAATTGTGGTGAAAACGGACGACTTGAAAATGTAATGTTAAAAATAATATAGATAAACCTATACTTCACTTAAATATATAATTACGTAAACTTAATTTCCTTGATAAGTAATATTTATTTCGATCACTGTAAAAATTGAATAAATAAAATTTTCAAATACGTTTAATTTTTTTTTTTAATGAAATTTTAAACATTTGAAAAATTAATGTAGCAACCATTTTGAGGTACTTACAGGTATTATTTGAAATTATTGATCTAAAAATTGCATTTGTTTATGAAGCTTAGAGTACTATTTAGAGCAATACCTCCACCAAAATAAGCGAAACTATATTATAAAATTATAGTAAAATTATTACATAACTCAATTTACATAGTTTAAAAATGTATTAATAACATCATTGTTATTCGCAAACTTAATTTTGAAAAATTTGAATACCAACATTTTTTTTGTAACCCTTATTTATATGACCAAATTTTCTTTACATCTAATTATTATAAATAAAATAATACTAAAATTACGTTGAATTAAGGGTACATTTAAACATAAACAATTTTATAGAGGTGTAACAAAAGGATTGATCATGTCTTAACAAACTTTAACTTCCAGATTTGTAATACAATACTACGTATATATATATTTTTTTTCTATTATATATTGTACTCTTCAGTGTGCCACTTTTTTATATTTTCAAATTTAACAACGTAATATTCTAAAAGAATGTCACACGTTAAAATAAAGTAAAAAAGTTCTAGAAGAATAAAATACACATATAAAGTGACAACTTCAAAATGTCTAACAACAACACAAAATTTGAAGTCCCCTTTAACTCTCGCAAATTTTAAGACAATTCAAAGAAAAAAATATCAGTTAAAATATTTACTACGTAAAATACTGTTCAATGCAACATCGTTCAGTCATCATGCAGTATTAAAAAAAATTCATTTTTTTTTCCTAAGAAATATAAGTTATTGTAATATAATAAATTAATAAATTTACTGTGTACATTAATTTTAGAAATAAATTATCACGAATGAGACATCGATGCAGAGCTTGTGATTGGTTTTTTCCTTAGATAAATAAATACTATACGACAATATCACCAAAAAAAAAAAAAAACAATAACAAATTCTAGTCTTAAATATCGTTAAAAGTAGAACAAAACCCCAAGGTTGAGTGAGATATAAGTATGGGTGAAAAGTATTTCTTTATTGGTCTTTTTAGCTTGAAACCAATATACCATTTCTCTCGAAAAGTCAATTCTGAGGTGAAGAGGGTGGATCAGTTTATATTTCTTGGGGTGTTTGATACAGTAGAGCCTGAGTAGACGAATTAAATTTCTTAATGAGGTAGGAAAAACTAATATTGTTTAATGGAAAATCGTTGAAGTATTCGATTTCATCAACATTTCGTTTAATAACACTTATAAAAAAATTTTTGGGGCGGCGAGACCTCTACACTATTAAAAATCTACAGAGCACTAATCAGATCCTCAACCGATTATGGTTCAATAGTATTCAAGACAGCCTCCCCAAAACATCTAAAAATGATTGACGTGCCACTAAATACCAGCATAAGATTAGCAATAGGAAGCTTCAAATCCTGCCCAATAGAGAGCCTAAGAAATATTGCTAACGAACCACCCCCAAACATAAGGAGAACACTCAATAGTATACTTTATGCAGCCCGAACAATTAAAAATAAGAATAATCTAGCAAACAAATACATCGACACCATAATCCAAGAAGCAGAGAACCTCCAAATAAATATAAAAGAAATAGTACCAAGAGAACCACAAACAATACCGCCGTAGTTAATGCAAATTAATACAAACACAGAAGTAACAGAAAATAAAAAAAATAACACAAACCCCAATATCTACAAAAACCTTTTCCACGACACTATACAAAAATATCATGATAGAAAGCATATCTACACCGATGCATCTAAAACAACTGATAACGTGGGGATAGCAATAGTAGCAGAAAATATAACGATAACATATAAATTACCCACTGAATGCTCAATCTATACAGCCGAAGCACTGGCAATATATAATGCTGTGTTATATATACTACATAACAAAGAAACAACTCTAAACAACTGCCTCATAATCAGTGACTCACTCAGTAGCATCACAGGAATCCAAAACACAACGCACCCATCAGACATATCAAAATTAATACAAGAAAAAACCTACGAAGCACGTAATATGGAAATAGATATATGCTATGTATGGGTACCCGGACACTGTGGCATACATGGCAATAAAAAAACAGACTTAGAAGCGTCAAAAGCAGCCTCCTCCCCAGACACCCCCCTTTATGCACATACGAAGACAAAAAGAAACAAACCAAACAAGTTCTAAATCATGAATGGCACAAAATGTGGACTAACCAGAGCACAAAGTTAAACCAAATTAAAAACAACATACAAACATGGCACAACCCAGGACTAAAAAGAAAAGAAGAAACCATACTAAATCGTTTACGAATAGGGCATACATTTATCACACACAAGCATCTCATGGAGAAAAATGATCCTCCAATATGTGAAATGTGTGGAGTGGTCTACACAGTCAAACACATTATCACTGAATGTCAAAAATACGATGACACGAGAAAAAACACCAAATATCACAACAAATCGGAGAAGCACTCGGACCCGACCCTCAATCATTCACCAAAATCCTACAATTTATTAAAGAAATTCAGCTATATAACCTAATTTAAGCCCTATTATAAGTCAACTATACAATTGTAAAATAATTTAAGTTAATGTCAAACTAATGGCCATAGAAGCCGATGTTTTTAGATCAATAAAAAAAGAAAGAAAAAATTTCAATTTTTCAGTTATTATTTTTTTTTTTTTTTGTCTACAAAGAAAATGTTATGAAAAATTGTATTCAATTTTAAGCTTTAAGTATGAAAATTTAAACTTAATAGAATTTTTGATTACATACATATAAAGAATTTTCGTGATTTTTATTGTTTAATCTAAGTGTTCTTGTGTATTGTTGTCAATTATTTTTAAACTAAACTAAATTTTTTTCCACCTAGACACCTGAAGACTGATACTCATAACATCGGTTGTAACTTTTATAATGAGAGCTCATAAATTCTAGTCATAATTTTACTTTTATTTTTTGGTCGTAAAAATTAAAGCTGCACTGCTTGCGCTGCATATAAATATGTATAGATCTTCAATATCTTAACTCTTATAAGTTCTATAAATATATTTTATGTAACCAATAAATAACAGTTTAAAAAAATGCACAGTTTAAATTTAAAAATAATAAATTCATTAATAGATAAGAAATTTAAGGGTATACATAAAAACAAATAATATATAAAAAAGATTGTTATAACGTGTCAACATTATAATTTTATCTAAAGATGCCAACATTTTTGAAATTTAAATTTTAAAAGTTCATGTTCCATTTGGGTATTTTTCAGTATTCGCTAATCGTTTCAATTCATCCAAATCCAAACAATCCATTATATTTACATATTCTATAACATAATTATTGATTACTCATTTAATAAAAATAACTGCAACTAAAATATCCATTTTTCATTTTACAAATTAAAAATTGTAATAAAACATATAGATTAATGCTGTCACACCGTGTCAATAATTTTCATTTTGATTAACTTTAATAAAATCACAATTAATACAAAACATTAATTATCTGTTTAAAAATAACAAAACATATTCAAAGGCTCAGAATATAGAAAATATTATTATTAAGATTTAGTTTATATTTAAATGTTATAATTTATAGCAACGATTTAATTAATTTAAAAATAACATCTAAAATCAGTAATTACTCTTTGTCTTTTACAGAAAAAAAAAAGTATACGCTATATCAAACATTATTTTTATTCAACTTTTAAAGCGTTTCTTCCCAGTTCAAATAATTAGAAAATAATACATGAAATACAACAAAATGCAATATTTTCACTTTATTATCGAACATTAATGTAATTATGTTGAGATCTTACTTATTTTATCTGGTTTGTCGACAAAATAGTAATTCCGATTCTACAAGTGAGCCTGTAAATAAATGGTTTTAACAAAGTCTCCAAAGTAATGTTCTACGTGTGACCCGTAGTAGAATGTTTCTTCGTGGAACAAAATACCAACATAGGTGTAACTCCACCCTTAAAACAATGATGTGAAAACAACAAATTTGTCCACTTTAATCTCCTTTCCGACCTGTACATTATTGTGTGCGTTTAAGTGATACGCCGTTTAATTGCGGATATCTGCACGTGATTACACGAAGTACTACAAGTAGATATATTTTAACACCAAAATCTTAGTATTAAATTATCTCTACAATAGTAAACCATAAATATTTTACGTATAATCTAAATAACAGTATTTTATTTATATTATAAATACAGTGCATCATGTGCTATTCATGTGTATTAAAATAATTTAATGAATACATAATATTATACTCCAATAATTATAATTCGTTTATTTTAACACGGTTATAATACATCAAAAGTCATTCATACCAACATCGCACTACCTGAACACCAATAAAAATTTAACAGTGGACTAAAATTAACAGCTCTACTACAACACTGCAACATTAAATGCGTTTCGTGTAGGTACGAATGAAAATCTAAAAACTTAAAATGCAATTTTTCACAATTTTCAACATTTTTTTCAATTTTGTTGATTTTACTCGTTAAAAAAACTATTATTACTATTTTTATTTTTTTTTTTGTTCACATAACTTGACTTTTTAAAATGCCTTAAAATAAAATTATCAAATTATTTTAAGTCTGGAGTACATGATGTACTGATGTATATTTAATTATATTATTGTATATACAAAAAAAAAAAACGATAGTTTGATTATTTTTTAAATCGTATTGGTTTCCTCGTACTGCGATTATCAGATTTGTCGTATTTACAATGCATACAGATAAGATAATATATTAAACACAAAAAATATTGAAAAATTCGATAAAATTAAAAAAAAAAATATCGGATTTGGTACCAAAAGTATAATAAATGATTTACTGAATGGAGAAAGAAAACTGTTTTATGGTTTATCCAAAGACTTGACGGTAAGCGATTTGATTTAGTTAATTTTAAGTACGTTTCGGTCACATCAACCAAATTAGAACGAAATTGTTTGAAATATGAGAAATTAACTGACTCCAATCCAAAGAACATTGGATTTTCATAATTTAAAAAATTACTTACAATTCAATGCAACAACATTTTTAAGTAATAAATATTTCATATATACATTTTATACAAATCGTAACTAACGAGTCAGTTATATATAATATATAAATTACAATAAGTTAATAACAGATACAAATAAATGTAAATTTTATGAATTATAACGAAACGTTATTTGTTTAGTGTAATTTTAAATTTTTTAAATTGTAATTTTCGGTGTATTTTAGTGCAATACTACAATCAATTTCACTACTTTTTTACTATTACAATATCTACGCCCTACTTACGAAAATTAAACCACATCAAACGTTTTTATGATTTAACTTATAAATTTGGCTTTAAAGAATAAAATTGTGGCTTCTATGGTAATAATGGTAAAACAGTGTAGAAAAAAAAAAAGATATTTATTAAATATCTGTATTAAGATTTGTTTAAAATCACTCTGTTATGAAAATATTTATATCGTATAAGAAAACAAAAGTCCATTAAAAATGCGTACTGTGGCAGCCAATAAAGTCGCTAATGCATTTATGAACTTTTCAGTAGGTACTTAAGACTTCGTTCGCATTGGATTAGAAGAGAGAATTAGTTATTAGACGTGTTAATGAAAGTGAAACAAATATATCCGGAGATGTATATTGTTATAGCCCGACTGGAAAAAACTAAGATCAAAAAAATAAGTACAGAAATGATATAGAATGTAATTTTGAGAATCGATTGTCGAAGACTAATTTCACATTTAAAAAACGGCTGACGAATTTAAATTATCCAACTCGTCAAATAAAGATAATCGCTAGAAAATACAAACATTTGACCACAGATTACTTTTATTATTTTGTTTAATAATTGTTTATTTATTCATTATTTATGTTATTTTTTATTCATTATTTTAGCTGGGGCACACTCGAAGTTCTAAAAGCATTACCATATAACATAGGCGTGCGCAGACCTCTTTTTCAGGGTATGCAAAAGGCTGCCACTACCTACCCCCCTACACCTATAACTGAAAGTTAATTTAAGCGTTCGAAATTCTGATCTTAATAACTATTTAATTTAAAATTTTAATTTTTTTTCCTGAAAAAAGTAATTGAATAGCTATTTCTTAATCGTTATAACTGTCTTCATAATTAAAATTTAAAATAAATTACGAAAAAAAAATTAAATACATAACACTTGAAATGGTTTGAGTAATACGTTTAAATAGGGTCAGTGGCGTATCCAGGATTCATTTAACGAGGGTGTTTTAAAATTTAATAGACTTATGGTAAGTGAGAGGCTCTGTCCCCCTTCCTATATTACATAAATAAATACCGTGTATTTATATAAATTATTATACTAATGAAAATGATTATATTAAGACATTAATTAAAAATTAATTTAAAACTTCAATTGTCACCACTATACATAAAAAAGGAACATACACTTCATTAAACAATTATCGTCCAATCTCTATTATATAAAATATAGCAAAAGTGTTTGAAAAAATTATTAAAAATAGACTAGTTGAATTTTTAGAAAAAAATAATTCACTATTTGAAAACCAATTTGGTTTTAGACCTGGAAAAGGGACGGATCAGGCTATAGCAAAAACAACAAATATTATTTACAATGCATTAAAGAAAGAAAAAAAATGTGCATCAATTTACCTTGACCTGGCTAAAGCTTTTGACACTATCAACCACGGTATTTTATTGAATAAAATGAAAAATATTGGGATAACTGGACCCGCTTTAGAATTATTCAAATCTTACCCTAGTGACAGAAAAAAATTAGTTAAAATTAATAAAACACATAGTGATGAAATGAAGATTATATGTGGGGTACCACAAGGAACGACCATTTCACCTATATTATTCAATATACAACTAAATGACATTAAACACTTACCCTTAAAAAGTACCCTAGTTTGCTATGCTGATGACACAGTTTTAATTTTCTCAGAAAGTACATGGGAAGCGGTGTTTAACACTATAACAGAAGATCTAAAAATCATAGAAAACTGGCTTAACCTATTTTTAAACTACGATAAAACTGTTATTTTACTACATTCATGGAAAACTAATACGTTACCAACCAAAAAAGATTTCATATTACACGAAGATGCATGCTATTCCAATGATATAAAGTGTGAATGTAAGAAAATAAACGTTGTGAATAACTTCAAATATCTGGGTATAGAAATGTGCTCAAACATGAAATGGCATGATCAAATAAATTCATTAACACAGAAAACCAGAAAAATGATCTATATAATGAGAGATTTTCGAAATATCCTAAATAAGAAAGAATTAAGATTAATTTACTTGGCACTGATTGAACCAATAATTTCTTATGGAATAATAGGCTGGGGAGGATCCTATGAGAACACTCTCTCTAGATTACAAACTACTCAAAACACACTAGTTAAGATCGCCTTAAGTAAAAACAAAACAGACCATACAGAACAACTATATGAAGACTTTAATGTTCTAAATATCAAAAACATATATTTTAAATCTGCAGTCCTTTTCTTAAAAAAACATGAAGTCCCATTACCCCTGAGTCATAATGTTGTTACCAGGTTAGCTAAAAATAATAATTATACAATGCAATGGCCTCATATAACAAGCACAAGAAAACAATATAAATTTGTCAGTACAAAAATCCTAAACTTAATACCAAAACACTATCATACATTAACTCTACATAGGTTTAATATAGACTTTAAGAAATGGCTTCTTTATGAATTCAACTCTAACCTATTATTATAACATACCTTTTTTTAACTGTTTGTTAAATTTATATTATTTTATCTATTTTTTTATATTCTATTTTTTTGTTTTTATACTCTAAATTATAAGAAATCTACAGGTTTATATATCATGATTATTTTTTTTTATTTTTTATTTGACGTTCAATTTAAATGTTTTACTAGACAGTGGACACTTATTTTTACTTAATATTATATGATTAATAATTTTAAACAATACAACATGTAATTTATACACTAGTAATTAATTATACTCATGTACACATAATTACTCCTGGGCCTCCACACGAGATTACTCAGTGAGGCCCAGTATTCTTATCTTGAGAAATAAATTAATAATAATAATAATAATTATATATTATATTATGTTACATGTAAAATCAACAATTTGTATACAACTTTTATTCAAATCATACTGTAAGTAAGTTTGTAATTTAATAAAATACCATAGAATATGGTCGAGGGGGGGTGTTCTAACACCCATATCACCCCCCCTTAAATACGCCTCTGAATAGGGTAAATAAATAAAAACGTAATTATATACTAAAATAAAAAACAAAATAAACAAAACATAAATAATCAAAATTAATCATACGATTAAACGATTCTGCATACAGTTGAGTTCTTAATATCACCAATAATATTTTCGGGATTTTAATTTATAGCCATTTCTTGTTCTGTAATTGATAGCTATTTAATCTTGCTTGAATTATTGTATTTCTTAATTTCATTAACACAGTAAATCGTTATTATAGCATATGATTTGTGTTTCAAAAATAAATTAAACTGTCTGGGACTGAATGTAAAAATATAATAAAAATCATAATATAATACAAAATCACATAATATACCTATATAAGAGCAAATATGTCATAATTTTTATTAATTTTTTGTAATTTTGGAAAGAAGGCTCTATGTTTAGAGTATGCAGTTGCATACCCTGCATACCTCCTGCGCACGCTTATGCCATATAATATATAACACATAATAAGTAAAAAATGTTGCATCAGAATTTATCCTATAACCCTATTAATCTATCCAATTCTATACATTTATAAATTTATAAATTTATTCTTTCTTTATTTATATTTCATATAGTAAAATATATTCTACATAATTATCTACTTCTGTTTTAAATTTAAACAATTTTATGTTTAATCAACTTATGTGAAAAAAAAAATCTAAGACAAATAATTAATACAGCATTTATTAAACTTACATATTATGTACATAATAAACTATACAATACATTATTTCTAGTATTTATGTGTAATAAACAATATATATACAGGCACATTTAATTTATAACTACATACATTACCGTGGTGATTTTTGTAGTACATTATTTAGTAAAAACAAAACAAATATATAAAGGTATATTGTATAGTATAAATATATAAATAACTAGGGCTCACTCAAAGTTCTACAATCTTTTCCATATAATATATGTAAATAACACATATGTAAAATATGCTCCATCGGGATTTATCTAGAACAATTCTTCTAAGAGTTTACAAATTCTGTATTTTTTTTTTTTTTTTGTTTTTCAACTCACAGGGATAATAAATAAACGTTTATTATTACATTAGTTTTGTATATAAAAATGTTTTATACAAAATACTAAAAACTAACTTATTGTTTAACAGTTTTTGTGAAATTCGGAGCTGATAGAGTTATCATAATATTATGAGTTATGATAATATTTCTGAAAATAATTCAATTTTCATCAACTTCGTAACTTTTAATAATTTCATTAAATTATAGAAAAATAGTCTTATAAGTTATTTAAATTGTATTCTATTATAATCAATTAACCTCGTTTTCAGATAAATTTTTTTAAATCATTTATTACCATTTATCCTTGAGGCTGATTTTTCATGTAGAGAGATTAGTTGATTATAATATGAATTAATATTAAATGGTACAATTTTTCTGTAAACCAGTAAAATAATTTCAAATCTTGAAAATAAAAATAGTTCTATAAAATTTCCATTACTGAATCTTTTACGAGTAATAAAAAAGCAAATAATTTTGATATTTTATTAAACTGAACCAATGTGAAATAAATATTTTTAATCCTGTGAGTTTGAAACTGAAAAATTGAAATTGAAAATCTATATTAACACATGATAGATCATTTTGTGCTCGTCCCGATAAGACACCCTGTATATTATTATAATATTTTATTATTATTCAGATTTTTTATTTGACACAATACGTGAAACGCCTGGCTAAACACAGCGTACAGTATGCAGTGAATCTACAGGACATTTTTTCTCAATTTATGATTTACATACGTTCACAAAAAAGTAGGACTGCACCAAATAAATCACTTCACGCGTGCCACTTCCATTCTTCTTTACGTGTCAATACAATATACATAATAATTTATATTATCACTTTGATTTGACGCCCGAGGCTGAGTGCGTAGCGTAACGTACTAAGTAGATAGAATGCAGGTATTAACGTTACGGTGGACCAACACAATGTTACATGTAATAAGTCGTCATATAGTTACGCTCAATAATACCTAATACCATTGATAGTATATAGTAATTATACCATTTATAATTAATGATAATACGAAAAAAAAATGTAGATTTTATCTATATATTTTGTTTAGTACAAAAACAAAATAAAAATATTGCCATGACCAGAGCCAGAGCATCCTGGATGAATGCATGTTATAACATGTAACTATAGTTATATTATCAAGGAAATCCAGTGGGTCTCAGAGATCGTATTTATCTATGATTATTAATTTGGCAAAAATCATAATTATATATGTTTATATAAGCACTTATTCAATGGAGCTCTCGTTTGGATACTTCCACGGCAAAATAAAATTATAATGTGGATGATTCATCAGATAACAATTTTATTATTATTATTAATCGTGTGGCAAATATTCATTATATGCTTACAAACAGCTGTCTACTTACTGGAATTAATAGTTAAGTAATATTATACGTAAGAATCGCAGACGTTTCGCCCCCACCGTTTCGTCCCCGAAAAAAAACCAGTCCACGGACATTTCGTACATACCAATTTTTAAAATAGGACGTTTCGTCCCGGAGAGTTATTAGCCATAAGACGTTTGGTCCCCGGCATACTTTGATAATCTAAATACATTAATTTTAAATGAACAATTTAATGTTTAAATGACAATATTACAAAATATACAAATACATTATCAATATACATACAATATAATATTACAAATAGTCAAAATTTAAATGAATCACAATTATATTAAGTTAACACAAAATTTCGTAAAAATGAATAAATTAATAATATTTTATGTTAACTGACTTATTTTTTTTAAATCATATAAAATGTCATTATCGTCATTATATTTAAATCTTGTAACATATGATTGTAATTTCTTTTCCTTAAAACTAAGTATTTTCGGTACATTTATTATTTCATTTTGTTTTTGTACCAGTGCAGTCGTTGCAGACGCATTGCACATCTGTATTGATTCAATAAATATATATAAGTTAGGATGTTTAATTCTTACAATATTTTTAATTTATTGTTGAACCCTTTTGACACGTTGTTGATCCGACCATAGCCTTCTTTTGTAGCATTGTAAACGTTCCACGTGTGCAGTGAAAATATTGGTGGATGTCGTAGAAAGCGAGTTGTACCATACTCCGTTGTTATAGATTTGTATGTCTCGTTGACGTAAGTTGAATCAAAGTACACCACAATATCGTCTAATTCTTCCAATTATTTAAAAGAATTGGATAATAGTGACATTCTTACATTTTTTTTTAAATACTTAAAGATTACATACATTTATATATTAAAAAAATTATAAATTACCTTTTTTTACAATATTTGCAGGGAGGAATGCTAAGGCAGGAATCATTTTTGCAGCCTCTCTAAATTTTTTGTCTTGTTTATATCTAATGGCTAATCCCAACTCTTGAACTTTTCGCCAGATAGATTGGTTTAAATGGTAAAAACACAATTGCACCGATACTTCATAATTAAATACTTGCTTAATTGCCAGTACCACAGAATATTCGAAATCGATTGATATTATTGAAAGTCATTCAAATTCATCTTTTAGAGCAATCAGTAATTCAATATAAGTTTCTTTATTTTTATGCTGAAGTAAAGCGTGCACCACAGGGATAATAATATTGTCTACACTTGCGTGTAATATGTAAACTTGATAAAATTCGGGGGGGGGGGGCAAGTAGAAAATGTTCCATCCATATAAATAATTTTGGTACGTTTTAATACGTCAATGCACTTTTGTGAAGCGAAAATTATAATACGGTTTTCACTATTTTTACTGTCATAAAATAAAAATGACTCTGAATTTTCTTTACCAGTCATACTCAAATATGTTCCTTCTAGTGAAATTTCATCTATTTTTGAAATTTTTGGATATACGAGTATATTGCTGTGAATACGCCGCAAACACCTTTTTATCGAATTTTCATTTCCAATTAATTGTTTGCTTTCGTCTAATAAATTAACCACATTTCGTGCATAAATTCGAGACGGTAAATCATAATTTTCTTTTGCTATGTTTTTTATTACACATTTAGCTCTCTCTGCGTCAATAAAATCTGTATCACCTTCATGATTATGAACTCCAAATTTAAAAACAGTTATTTCTTCGTCAGTTGTTACTGTTCCATTGCACAAGTCTTTATGAACACATACCCACCGGATTTCTAATTTTACTTTTTTTTGTTCATAGTATAAAAAAATTTTGGAAATTAATTTTTTTTTTTTTATTTCTTTTTGTAATTATACACTCCATATTTGTATTATATACGCACTGCAACACGAACAAAATACAACTGTGTACGGTGAGTGTGTATAATTGTGGAAATAGGAAGTATAAAAACTTTTTATGGAATAGGTTTATCTTAATAACTTTTGATATACTAAATATCTTTTACCTATTTGAAAACCCCATCATTATCATTTAATGTATTAATATAAATTTAAAAGTTCAGTTCACAAACCGGTTTGGATGTATAGTGCACGTGAAATTTTTATTACTTGCCTATAGCCTATATACTATATTAGACATTACAGAATTGTTCATTAAAAAGAAATGTATTAATTGTTAATAAAATAATGAATTTTGAAAAAATTAATAAATAATAATGATTTAAAAAACCTAAGAACCAAATGTCCTTTAATCAAAATATGCTGGGGACCAAATGTCCTATAGCTAATAACCCTCCGGGACGAAACGTCCTGTCTAAATAATTGCCGGGTACGAAACGTCCGTAGACTGGTTTTTTTGCCGGGGACGAAACGTCCGTTTACCTATACGTATATAGTCAAACGCAGATCTAGAAATTAAAAAAGTAACGGGGGCTGAGTATTGGACGAAAAAATGTATTTCAAGTGCATAAAATCATAGGTATTAAGTTACAGTTTTTAAAGTAAATAAAATAGTAATCATACATGCATAATATAAAATTATAATGAAAAACTTCAACAACAAAATTATCTTTTATTGCACACATCATATAATAATTCAGACAAGAGTGTAAAATATTTAATAACTGAAAAATATATTAAATTTTATTAGCAAATTAATTTTACCGACCCTCTGTTTTATCCTTCTAGGTTAGAATTATTGAGGACAATATAAATAATCACTATTATCAATCGCTTCTAAATGTTAACAAACAATATAATTAAATATATATGTGTAGTATTGCACCTCTTTGCTTAAATTAATAAATTCAAAATTAAAGTAATCTTCAAAATATTTTAAATACCTAAGGCCTAATTAGGTGGGAGAGCTTTAGCCTCCATAGTCGTCATCTTATTATCCACGCCTGTATGTTGTAAAAATACTGATCAAACACACTCTCGTCAAATCTATGGATGGAATTGCGGCAAGTAACATAGCAATAATAAAAATGTACCGCTCGAAATTCGTAATCATATTCGTGTAATATAGTACACTGCGTAAACTGGTTTGGTCATCCCAATATGAAAGTAAAATGCATGATTGGTCTTCACGAGGTTATAATATAGATTTACGCATAAAATAATAATACATCAATATGTAAATATGATAGATGATAGATGTGATGAAAATATAGTTGCTCACTTATTATAATAAGTATGTATAAAAAATTATTAAGTACTCATAAAATAAAATTTGTGTTTTATTTTCAATAAAGTAATAAAACGAAACAAAAATTAGCAATCGGTTAATACACCTAAATAAAAATATTAGCAATGTTATAGTATTCTTTTTTATGAATATAGTATTTTAAATTAACCCTAACCAATTAATGTTAATCCTTTTAGTTAGTCCCTCATTAATTTCTAATTTTTTTTTTTTTTGAATACTCAAAATTTTAATTTTAATTATATTAATGTTCTTATAGTAAGTAAATCATGTATTTGATTGCACATAAATAGAGTCCAGGCATAAGGATACCTATTTTTCATTTTTTCAGTATTTAAATGGCTTAATTTTAACTCGAACTTTAAATTTACTTTTTTTTTTTTATCATTACATTTTTAAACCCAGCAATAATAAAATAATTAAATATTCTATATAAATTAAATAATATTTTAATATAGCCTAAATCAATTATATTTTTTACAAAAAACGTTTGCGTGACCGATATTCCGGAGGTTTCGTCGATTGTTGTACCGGACGGTACGTGCGTCGTCACGCGCAGTGGCTGGTGGCAATCCACATGTTTCGCACAGCACTGTCTTGCACCTAGATTAGGTTTTTAAAAAATTATTTTAAAAAAAAGGAGATAGAATATGATTGCTTTGGTTTAATTATTATAATTTTAACTAAAACTCGGAAGTAATAGCACTTAAAAGCTTTGAACATTGATTACATTATTGCATTAAAAAATACTTAAATTGCACTTAATTTATTTGTTTTTTTTTTTTTTTTTTAAGTGGAAATTGCGTTGTCTAAAATTGAGCTTTAATACGATATTTTTTATTTCATTAAAATATTCACAGTCATATGACTGCTTTTATCCATGTATCTCAGCGAGTTACAATAGACTGGGAAGATAATTTGGTGCTTTGTTTTTAAAAAATATTACACAGGCCGGCCATTTTAAAAATATTTGGCTTGCCTAGGAAATCAATTTATTAACATTAACAAATTGCCCCCATATTTCCTCAGCAATACTATGTACACCTTATTCTAAGCACGTTGTATGTACCTGCTTAGAAACATATACTCCAATTTATTTTGCCGCTTAAATCGCATACGACGCCACATCACTGACAAATAACATTACGTCATAATATCGTATATCATCAGACCAAAGAAGAAACATCGATCGGTTAAAGACACTTGTGATTATCGAATGATTTGTCTTATAGAGCACCTCTGAGTTTAAAGATAAACATGCCCAGATTTGTCTACTTTTAATGTTCCAATAATAATAATGGCAATATATATACAACACAAAAATTGGTGATATCATCAGTTTGAAACCCATTTTTAGTGTTCGGCAATTTTAGATTTGATTTTGTTTTTAATTTCAATGTAAGCATTATTTATCTAACTTTTACATTAAGTTTAGTGTATTTTTCTAGAAACAAGCAGAAATCCTTGTTTATAACTTTGTTTAGAGAAATGATTGCAGATAATAATGTTGCACAAAGATTTTTGGAAAACATAGCATTTTTGAGCACAACGTAAGTTGTCGCTGTACTTTTGAGGTTGTAGTGTTTTGGTGGCGATTAATGGCGCAGTTGTGTTTATCAGTTTTTAAGTATCGTTTAATAATGTATCTTCAATCTGCAGATACTCGAATTTCACATAATGAGATAATTTAAAATTATTTCAGAACAAAAAGTCATCCGAACAAAGTCCCACTCAAGTTTTTGTTCGTCGGCGTATTCAGGACGTTTAAATAATAATGATCCAACTAGATACGAGATACCATACGATATTTTGGTATATATATTTTAATATTTTTCTGAGGGAAAATAACATTCACATTTCGAACTTTTCGTGCGTCATATTTCAGTACTTTTACACGACAATGCAAAATAAAATGATTAAAATACATTCAATACAAATAATAAACATTTTTGCATATACGCACACTTTGAATTGACAGTATTGGCCTTATAACAGGAGATTGAAAATCCCCTATCCACAACTAGGTTTCATAGTTTTTGTTTAAACGAGTTCATATGCGACGAGAAGTAAATATATGCAAGGATCTCCCGGAAAAATTTAAAAAAAACCTCCGCAGAACGTTTGTGTATCATCTTGATACAATAAATAAATAACATTCATGCGGATTACAAATATTTGGATAATACAATTTAGGAAATATATTTATATTTATATTTAGGAAATCTGTATTTCATGGTTTATTTGGATTATTCAATTACATTTTGTTGTTCAATAACTCAAATTTTTATTTGATAACTGTAAGATAACATTTCCAAATAAATAATTATGTCAATAATAGTTATTATTGTATCATTCCTATATTGTACTGTAATATACTCGTAAATTTAACTTATCTACAGAAAAGCTTATTCAGTAACCATTCAAAGGTCATACAGTTACTTGGGTATTCAGTCAAGTTATTACTGTAAGTCCTAGATGTATAAAATAAATTCAACAATTTAATAAATTGTTATTTTGGTAACTAATAATAAATTATAAAAACTGTTAAGGTCATGACAATTGTATTGAAATTCATAAAATATAATATTAATTTATTGTTACAATATAATAATATAATTTATTTTACTAGAAATTAAAAGTAATTGTAAGTTATATAAAAAGCAAATTCATAAAGCCGAATTCTGATACTTCGGCAAATCCTGATAAGAATTTGATTGAAATCCGAATTTGGATATTCGGATAATTCAGATAATTCAGGTTTTTAAATTTTATGCCCATTCCTAATTTATATACTGTCCACTATGTATACCAAACCGAAAATGTTTACTCTTGAAGTCACAATGTCCTACAATTTTAATTATAATCCCATTATTATACTGTACCGCATGAATTGATTTCCGCGTATCGAACTTGTAACACGCTATTACGCGATATTACTGAAAATACCAATCAAACCATCTGCGTCATTGAGTATTTTATGCGTAAAAAAGTATAATACGTGTATATTAAATATTTTTTCTCATTAGAATCCTAAACGGGTTGGGGGGGGGGGCTAAGAAATTTTATATACGAACGTCATTAATTAAATAAAATAGTATTGACATTTCATTTTTGTTCATTGCAATTGCAATAATATCACATATACATAAGCGTACGCACGAAGAATGCCGGTTGTTCCCAGGCACCCCCCGAAATTTAAGTCTAAGAGAGTTAGAGGCCCGTATTGTAAATGATTTTGCTCAAATTAAATGTTATTTGCTCAAAAATATTTGGTAAAAAATAAATGATGTTTCGTAATAGAAAAAATAAAACTACATTTTTGAAATTTTCGTGCAAATCTTATTGTGATAATAAAACAGCTACCATTGACTTCAAAAGTACAAATCGTAAATTATCGAAGCTATCTGAGGAAATATACGTGATCCAAGGAAGGCATTTCCATCGGGACTAATATATCAAAATATTAAACATAAAATTAATGTTATGTTTATAAAATTATTTATACATTACAATTTGTTAAACATGCTTGTAATTACACGTTTTGTTAAGAAAGTATTGTAGGTATCCTCTGAATTACAGGTCTGCGCATGTCTACGCACGTAACAATGTAGTCGTACACATGGTATAGGGTTATTATTGCAAATTGATAAACTCGTCGCGGCGACTATCAAGCGTATACAATTTTTTTCTAATGATCGACATATGCGAAAAACGCTACGTGAACGAACAAATTGAATTATTTTCAATTTAATTTAATCAGCGACTGACGATTAACCCGGTCATCTTACGGCTTCATAAAATACGAAAATATTGCAGCTAAAAAAATTCGAGTATCGAAAAAAAAAAACAAAATAAAATAACAAATTATATTGTTTAAAATTGTTAGTGTTTCAGTTCAGGTAGTGTTTAGCATGGCATGTAATACGTACTATACATGGGTGAGTCCGTTTTCGACCAAAACCGTACCCTTCCCTTTTCTGCCGATTTACTTTTCGACCAAATTTAAAATAGGCCGATTTCCTTTTCGACCAAAACAAAAATTTATATAACAAATTTAAAATAATAAAATAATGATATACAATGTTTGATTATGATGGAAACTATTATAATATATTAATGTCGATTCAGGGTTTTACTCGCGTAGCGAGGTTTTAGGTTCACATACAGAGCATAATCCCATTTGCAACAGTATCAAGGTTTGTATGAAAACTAGGTTAGGTTTAGACTATAATTCCCCTTGGGGCGGTACATCATTTCCCCGAAAAGTGCCACGCAATGGCACTCGATTTTGAGTGGAACCGGCAGACGTAACGAGCGAAGTCCTAAAATTTTTAAGATTAAAGTTCTAATTTTTCGAAAAAAAAAAATGCAAAAAATTTTCATTACGATAAGAAATCAAAACTAGGTATAAAACATCGTTATTTTTTATATTAATATTTTAATAATTATTGACAAAAATTGTTCGTCATTATTTTATTATTTAAAATTTATTATATAAATTTTTGTTTTGGTCGAAAAGTGAATCGGCAGAATAGGGAAGTGTACTTTTTTGGTCGAAAACGGCCATGCCCGTATATATGTGTATTATTTTTTTTTTTTTTTTCTGAAAGTGCACACGTAAAATGTATACGTTTATTGCAAAACGTCTGCGTAACCGTATATTCGATTCATAGTCATAGTTCCCGACAGTGACGGTTAATAGAGTGTCTACCGAACAAACAAATTAATAATCCTTGGTGTTATCATTCGATACCAAAAGAACGTTTTTCGATCGTTTAAAACCGCAGCTAGATGTTTGCACGTGAATGTATGTTTTATATTTATTTCTTGTTAACGACTGAGATTTTACGCGCATTAAAAACGTAACAACTTTTATTTTGTTGCTTTTTAATGTCCCCCTACTTACAGACCATTAATTCACGTCTCGTATCCTTTTACCCTCCTCTGGCGGGGTTGTATGCGTGTACATCGAGTAACGTCAACATAAACCGAGGTATAATGATTGTACCCCGGCCCTTTCGTGACTGAACGTGCGCGGTACACAATGAAAATTAAAGTAAAAATTAAAGTATGTCACAGTAATGACAACAGAACGCCGTTCACTCCGCTGGAACTGAAAAATTCCATAAAATGTACACAAACTCGTCTTTCTATTCTTAATTCAAATTCTGAAATCATTATAATCCGAATATTATCCTTCATCCTTGAGGCTGGTCTGTCCATTTAATTAGATTCAATTATTGTACATTAAATGTACGTTATAATATTTTAGTTAAATAATTATGCATTTCATTGTTATCTCTAATTTGTAAATGTTAAAATAAATTGTAATTCTACAAAGTTTCAATAAAGAAAAAGAAAATACACAAACGCGCGTAGCGTTGGATTCATACGTATAATACGATTATGATATGTTATTATAACCTGCGGCGCCCACATCAAATTCTGGGCCCCTGTAATAAATATTCGGGCCCTTTAAATAACTTCCAATAATACAATTTACCACGAACTATTAAAATTTCGAGCGGTAGCATTGAAATTGTTTTTTTTTAATTTTGAAGAATATATAGTTTTCTGGTGTAACGTTTCATGACATATTTTTCCAGATTAATCTGATTTGTATTTTCGTACAAGTGTGGAATTTGTTTTCGATTCTTATACTTCATTTATCTGTGATAAAAACTTTAATAATGACTCAATAACGTCATAAATATTTTTTAACTCTTGATAATGATCAAAATCTGACCGAATAAAGTCAATTTTGTATAAAACAACTTAATTTCTAAATACCATTTGAGGTTCAGTACTTTCAGAACTTTCATTGATAAACAATTTTTTTTTTTTTATTCGTCTAGTATTTTATATTTATTGAAATTTGATATAATTTGCATATTTTTAGCTACTTGCTGTGTTTCGAATACAATTTGAGGCAAACTATCTGGTGTATTTTGTAGAACTTTTTTTAAAAAATCTGAGAGGAGGTTAATCTCTATATATATATATTTATATTCTCTCTTTTTTTTTTTTGCGTCTATACAATTAAATAAAAACTATTAGATTAAAGAAAATTTAAAATGTCGATGGATTATCCATCTTCTGGTTTCGTTTTTACTAAAAAAAAATTTAAATCCACACATACCGAATTCACCCATTCGCATATTCTATGTAATTTTAATTACTTCAACAGAAAAATGGGCTTCACTAAACATGCAATTGTGGAGCCCATGAATACTTATCTAACAATTCCGAGCCCTTTTATTGTTATTCATAATGTTTCCTAATAGAGGACACTATTTGACACTACATAGTTACACTAAATATATTTTATAGTTCTTAATATTATATCTACTATGAATACACCCAATATTTAATTTTAAGATAATGTTATCTACAAATATAAGATGTAATATAAAAATGATATATATAAAAGTTATAAAATAATCAAAATCATAATAAAATCTTTTACTGGATAGCTATCACAATAGATTTATTAAAAAACAATTTTTTTTATTTATTTCATATGGCTTTTCACAAATAGAGGGAGGTTTTTTGATTTTCGGCTGCCTGGTTTATGCTGTTTGGATTCATATTGTTAACATACTGATAACAATTTAAGGCATAAGCGCTGTTATTTATAAGTATTAACAACACTCTAGATAGGAAGGAGAAATTACAGTACACCAATCCCCCCATCAATAACAATAGTATCCATAGTTTCTAAATGTATCAATTTATTAAAATTCAATACAATTAAAGTGCTTAAAAATTAATTACCACAAACACGTGTATATATTTAAGTATTTTTATTCTTGGATATAAATTCAACACTTTTGTACTTATATAATCATAAATTGTGTTAATATTTCCAATAAATCACAATGTTATATGTTTATTATAATACAGATATAAATTGGAATTCAACAATGTAATAAGATAATATTTTTTACTTAACCAATCAAACTTATTTTAAGATACTATATTATTATAAATGTATCTAAATATTTTCAAAAATAGTTCTTAATAATTATAATAATATAGTATTTGATTTGCATTTATATAAATATTGTATGAGCTTCATTTATTTAATGAAAATTACAAATCACCAAGTTGCTTTACTGAATCATTGAGATGACTATCAGAAAAAGAGCGGTCTTCATAAGTCTGAGTTTCCATAAGTTCGTCTTTGCCATTTTCTCCAACGTTTTCTTGACTATTCGGTCGATTTTCAATTATTTCTTGCAAGTCAAAATCTATTGAATTGTTCATAATTTGATCAGCTATCAACATAACAAAATTATTATTACATATTAATAAATACAAAATTGCATCTAAACTTTACATAGCTATAGAGAATTCATAGCATGTTTAAAACAGTTATGTATAACACTAATAATATTATTAGATGTACAACTATTATACAGCAAACAATAAAATAATTTGGATAGATTTATCAAATTTCTATATCATGTCAATAATTCAAAATTGTTATAAAAACGTATTATACAAGTAACTTAATTGAGTCATTTGTAAACATTATATTGAATGAAAAGTTTTAAAAATGAATTACTATTGATTAAATGCATTAATTTTAAAAAATATTTTTCATAATTATTAAAGAAAGCTTATGATTTTATTTTCATTTAAGTCTAAATAAATGGAAGAATATTCAATCAATCATAATTGATTATCCAAAATAATTGCTAAATAAAGGCGGTTATTTTATTTCTTATTAATTATACAATGTAATTTACACCATATGCTAAAAATTAGACATCTGATTAACATAGAGTAAAAACCTAAAATATAATTTAATAAATTTAATAAATGTAATTACATTGTGTATAAACACTATCCTCCATTTCTATTTTTCTGGATGCTTCTAACATTTCTGCAGCTGTTGTTTTGATATCTGACTTATGTATGTTTGCACTAGAAACCTAATAATTAAAACATTATATTATATGTATTAAAGTATTAAATAATTTTTTATCTTTACCAAATCACTTTTGAGTCTGTAGTTTGTTTGCAAAAAGTTAGAACGATCATGAGGAATTCGCAATCCACTAGAAGCTTTAACCATAGGTAATGGAATCCTATTTACATCACGAGCAGCTGCCATTAATACCTGTAATTAATGCAATTAATAGACTATCATAATAAAGAACAATTAAAATATTGTTTTGAATAAAATCTATCCCATGTGCTCAAACCATAAATTGAATTACGATTAATAAGGTCATGTATCCAGATTGAGCAAAGTTGTATAGGCTTGTTAAATTATAACAGAATAGGAATCAGATAAATATGGCTATATTAATTGATGTCCAAAATAAAAACAAAATACTCTAATATAAAATAATTTAAACTAAATTGTTATAAAAGACAGACTTATATTGGTATCAAAATTCTAGTATAATGAATTTAGAAAAAAAAAGGATAACCATATTCAATATTATATTTAATTAATCTATAGCATAAAAATATATGCAACTTTATATGCACAATGAATATATTTTATATAGACTTTCAAAATTATAGAAAATTATTTTCAGTACAGTTATTATCAGGGCTAGGATTTGTATGCAACAGCATGTTTTTTTTGCGACTTCTGATTATTAATTTTATCATTTATGTCCAAGAATTACCTCATTATGAGATAAATGGTGGTGTTTTTATTTAGCATGTTTTTGCATATTTTGGATAAAATGCATATTATTGTATATACTGAATAAGATTAATATTATTGCACATTTCAATTATAAGAATATGAAAAATGAATGTTTTATAGTATATTTCGTAATTGATATTTATAATTTAATATTAATATTTCATATTTAATTCTAGCCATGATGATTAAAGGATAAAAATTGTTTTTTTTGTTGAACATAAAATTTATTTTATTTTATTCTTAAATTACATTAAATTAAGACAAACAGCTAACCACTGATGTATTTCAATAAATATTTTTTTTGTAACTATATTTTTGTATTAATCTTATAAAAATTTAAATGCATATTTTACAATTTTTTATTGCATACAAATCCTAGCCCTAGTTATTATATAAAAATAATTACCATTGTTTTGCAACACTTAACTATTGATTATAACATCCTAAGAATATAGCTGATCAAGAAACATTGTCAAATATCAATTGAATAATATTGTTGGCATGTAGGTAAGGTGACCATATATTCTCCTAATATCTCCATCATTTTGATTATATATATATTTTTATTTAACAACTATTAATAAAATGAATTACTATTATGGTTTCAAGGATGAAAAAAATTTAATTTATTAATTACACCTATTATTATATAACTAATTTTTATTATAAACAATTTTTTTTTTCATATATTTTTAAGAAAAACGCGTACGTTGAAAAAAACGGTCAACGATTACTGTAACACTGAAATAATTAAATATGAAAAATCATTTTTTGTTTGCACTGATATTGCTGTATTTAAATATTATATTGTATATTATATATTTTATCAGTGTAGCTATCTATCCTAATACACCACTCACATCCCTCGCCATTCACCGTTGTCACTCGTCACCACCCATAAAGCAGTAACACAGAGTATACATGTCACATGCATACATACTAGTTAAATATAATAAAAACAATAATTCATCAACAAATTAAAATTGACCATCATTATTTTTTACTTCTTTTTGGAAACAGAACATTTTATTGTTTCAAAAATTCCCTGGAAACAACGAGACAAAGATACAAAAAACAGAACTGTCGCGTTCAAAAGGGACGTATGGTCACCTTATGTAAAGGCATCAAAACAAATTATGAAAAATAATTTTTTACTACTATATACAACTTTCCTTTTCATTAATGGTACACACAAATTATAGGACAATATATGGATATAATTAATAACCAAGAAGCAATGATGAATTGCTTAGAAAAATCAACATTTTCAATTTCTAAAGTATTCCAAACAGAAACCATTAAACATAAATTGCTCTTCAATAACATTGCTCATATTTTAAAAATGTTATGTACGTATAAAGGCAACAAGTTATATTAGGTAAAAACTCTTAGTTTGCTGACTTAGTGTCCAAATAATGTTGCAATAATTTAGGTATCTTACTTCACGGGAAGGAGGTCTAAAAAATACACCATCTTGAGCCAGTTGTATAGCTATTTTGACATCATCCACATCAACATTTTTTTTTTTAGCAAAGTTTGAAAATGTCTTGGCATCCTCCAAAAGTAAAGTTGTGTATCCTAGAAAATACAAAAAATTTTAAAAAAATTCTTTTACTTTTCCTTTACATTATTTACTATAGTTAAATTCTAAAAGATGATTTAAGACTTGTTGATCATAATCATTGATTCCTAAATCTTTCATGATCGAAGCAATAATTTGGGTGTCTTTGGGCATATGTTTTCCGTGAAAAGATGCCATATTTATAAATTATGCAGTTGATTTCAATTTTTTCTTCGGCAATTAAGAAGTTACAATAAAACTAAACTGAAAGACAGTACAAAGACAAAATAACAGCAACGGGACGGGACCACAGAGGTTAATGTATCGAGCAAAGGTATACAATTACAGTCCACTGATACTGTTTAGTTGTGTACTGAATTATCAAGAACTAAGGTTGATAAGACGATCCGGTTGAATCGGTGATCGAAAAAGCGACACTGTTACATAACACAATGACTCCCAAACTCTGAGGCATATATTACTATAATATTAACTTGCGATGAATATTTGTGTTTAGATCGAAAACACTTTACTCATACTTGAATATAATAGAAAATGTGATTTTATTTGTTCGTGGGAGGCGCGATTATTTTTTTTCGTTTTGGTGATACGCGACTAAAACGAGTTTGTGAACCGCTGGCGCACAGCGTACTGCGTTCGCGGTTGCAAATGTTTTGAAATTCGGATCAAATTCTTGTCGACCATAATCGATGATGTTCGCAAACGATATGGTTCTTACGAAAACATAATTTCTCAAGGCAAGTGATATTACCAGAGAATATATGAAACTAAAATTAAATCCATAATAAATTTAATAAATGTAATGTTTCATATACGGTGTTAGAAGATATCTTTGGTTTCATATAATCTGTGAAATTACGTCGCCCAATGGGCGGAGGGGGCGGTGAAGTAGGTGAAAAGTGTATAACGTCTTTGGAATCAGTTTGCCGCGCACCCGGGCTCGCGCACGCGCCGACCGAAAACGTAAATAAACACCTCAAACACGGAGGACGTATTATTTACTACGTGCGCGCGCTCAAATCGCTGTTGGGCGTCGATAGGAGATTGCACGTTTCGTGTGGCGCAGCCGAGTCGAACCGTATCCGCGCGACAACCGTACACCAGTGAGCCGCTGGTCGCGACGACGGCGTCCCTGCGGTCAGGTCGAGAACCGTTCCGATTCCCTTTGACAACAATCATGTCCACTACCAACCGATTCATGCACCCGAGAAACATGTACCGCACGCCGCCCGACTTCAAACAATTGGCCGCCGAGTACCCGGAATTCAAAAAGTACTCAGTCACCGTAAGTAACCGATCATTATTATTGTGTATTACACTATTCGTCGGGCACGGGCTCGAATCTGATAACTCAATATTATTCCACTCCTAATACTTTTGTTATTATTCCACTCTTATTACTTTTATTATTATTATTATTATTTTTATTTTTTATCATTTATGTTTATTATCATTATTATTTTTAAGATAAGAAAAATCAATGAAATTCAAATGTTGATATAAACTTATAAGTTCAAATAATAATATCACTACATCAATTTGTTTTTATAATTCGTTATAATACTTAATAGGTACCAACATTTTTTTTCGTATAGGTATCTATGATTAAGAGGACCAAATATTATTTTGTTCATAAAGGGACAAAAAAAAAATAATAAAATAATATCTTCATCATTTTGATTACGCAATTTTTTTTTTTATTTAATAATTATTAATAAAGTCAAATACTAGGTTTTAAAAATTGAAGTTCTGATTTTCCGAGAGAAAAAAAATGCACACATACCAATTAAATATAATAAAAATAATAATTCATTAACAAATTAAAATCGTTATTTTTTGCTACTTTCTGAAAACTGGATATTTTAATGTCTTGAAGATTCCCCGGCAACAATAGAGGATGTATCACCTTACCTATGATCAAATACCATCAGTGATAGTTATTTGTGTAACATAATTGTACGTAGAATAGAATGTTAATTTTTGAGAAGTAATTTTATGAGCTAAGAATTGCTTTAATTCTTTTTCTCTTTCACGCATTCTTTTATATAATCAAAAACATTATACTTACATGAAATAACAAAAAAAATTCATTGAAGAAAATGGTACACAAAAGAAATGTTTATTTTGTAAAACAAGTATAATATAGATCAGGGGTGAGCAACTGGTGGCCCATAATATATTTTAAAATTACATCATACAATTTTAAAGTTTGTCATCTATACTTTGACTTATCAATATAATAATTTTTATCTAGTATTAAACATTCTTAAACGTTTAAATGTCATATGTATGTATAAGTTTAACTTCCAACGATAGCTGTTTGTAGCGAACTATTTAACTTTATCAGTTCCTTCGTACCATTCGTATTATGCTATCATGTGTGTTGAATTTATTATTTCCATGTATATAAATGCTAATTAAAATTCATATTTTGAATGATCTTTTATTTTTATATTCTATGCTCTAGCCCGCTAAATTTTAATTTTCTAAAAATTGGCCCTCTAGTTACTTTAAGTTGCCCATCCCTGATATAGATAAAGAAGGTTTTATAATGTGCTTACAGGCACACAAACTCTCAGAACACTTTTGCTGTTATTATGATCACTGTTTTTCAAAAAAAAATTTAAAATATTATGTCTTTGCAGGGATTGAATGGAAAAATTACTTTTGACTTTAAGAACCAGGAAGCTCTTAGACTGTTATCTACTATACTATTGAAGAAAGACTTTGATTTGGACGTTGAGTTACCTGTTGGAAAACTGGTACCTACTGTTCCGTTGCGGCTTAACTATTTACTCTGGATCGAGGATTTGTTTAACTTGAACTATGATAGTAAGAAGAAAATAAAAGGAATTGACATAGGTAATTTACATAGTTAAATATCAGTATAATATAAACATGAAATTTTAATAGAAACAAAAAATATAAAACCCATGGTAAAGGCTAAATTGATGCCCATAAACTATTATTTAACAATTTTTTAGTATTACTAGCTTTAATTATAAATAGTTAAAATAATGTTTTTGTTCTATTTGTAATCAAATTAAGTTCTTGAATTTCAATGGTAAAAGTAAAATTGACCCAACAATAATGATTTTCAAAAAGTTCTATAGAGACAACATGACAACATTCTGAATGCTTCAAGTATAAACTATTAAAAAAAATAATAACTTGTATAATAAATGTTTTTTTAGTACTATACTTTATAATAAATGCTTAAGAAAATTCTAGACCAATTCTTCTAATATATTGATTATTAATTATTTATAAGTATCAATATTTTAAAACAATTTATTGTTTCATATATTTAAGAATGATTTAATTATAACTCATTTTTTTTTTTAGTATAATAGTACATATAACATAAGTATATTGATGATTCAAAGTTCAAAGGCGCAAATATTTATATTAATAAAGTATATAAATACCTTATTCTTTGGTCTTTTTATATAATTGATTTCTTAAATCTAAAATATTTATTAATCGATTAATTTAAACCATTTTTATTTTATTTATTTAAGATGTCAAAAATAATAAGTTATGATTAATATAATAAAATTTGATAAACAATGTGGTCCCTATTTCACGTGTACATATTTTCTCGTATTCCCGTGAAATTAACTTTCGGAATTATTAAACCGTGTACTTAAAAATTCGTGTACACGTGTAATTAATTCACGTATTCACTTGTTAAAAAGTTTTAATATTTACTTCTTCATTGTTACATATAATAATTAGACTTATACCAGGGTTGAGGAATATTTATTTTCATAAAGATGTACAATAATAATTATTATATATAATAATAATATATTTTTATATTTATTATAATTAATTATTAATTATAATAAATATAAAAATATATTTATTAATATAAATATATAAAATATATTTTATTTGATATTAGGAGGTATAGGTACCTAACTTATTACAAAAGTAAATAATAATCAGATAATTCAATTGACAGTCGCTGTACATAAAGGCCAGTTACTATATATCCGTACGGCCGTGCGGTGTATTCTTGAATAACGCTAATTCACGTGAATATGTGATTAACACTAATTCGCGTAAACACGGACAGTAAATTCACTTGTATTAAATATACGTGATTGTAAATTTTCCATTCACGTGAACATGAACTCCGTATTCACGTACATATTAATTCACGTTTTCAAACGAGACCTCTAGATAAACATTTCATTTCTAGGCACTGGTGCATCATGCATTTATCCATTGTTAGCAGCAAAAAAATTTCAATGGTCAATGGTTGGTACTGATATCAACAAAGACTCCATTAAAAATGCAACTAAAAATATTGAAAAAAATAATTTACAACATTTAATTCGAGGTAATTTACCTATGGTGAGTGAAATAAAAAAAATTATATCAATTTTTGAATTTATAGTTCTAGAAGTATCTGAGTGGGATAGCTTATTGCCAGTAGCAGCAAATGATCATTATGACTTTTGTATGTGTAATCCACCCTTTCATAAATTTTCAAATTTAAATTCTGATGATGATTCAAACAGTGACAAAGGAGTAAATTGTGAAATGTATACAGTTGGTGGTGAAGTTGAGTTTATCCAAAAAATAATTCAAGAAAGTGAAACATTAAAGAATTCAATAAGGTAATGATGTAACACAATTTTATTATAGTAAAATCTATTTAATGTGGAAATCATAAGATGGGTAGAATTGTTCAATATATACAATTATTCTGGCTAACAAATATCTATATCTAATATCATTGATTATAAATATTTATGATAAATGCTTATATAGTATAGTAGTTAAGTATTTTTTTACAGCATCGTTTACTAAAAACCTTAATAACTAAAATGATTCTCTTATAAAATTAAAATATTGAGGTTTTTTTTTTTTTTTGATTTATCAACGTTTGATTTATCAATATTTGACTACATAAACTAGCATGTAAACTACACAAAATTTGAAAATTTACCAATATAAAAATGTATTCTAATTATTTAATTTTATAATTTTGGATGCTGTTTGGTGTATAAATATATATTAAAGGTACTATTAATAATAATGTTAACTGCATTTTAAATTTGTTTAGCAATGCTGATTTATAAATCTGTATGAAAAATTGACTCAGAGTAATTATACCAATGGGTATCAACAACGGTGAATACACAAAAATGTATGGTCCTAAATTCAATGATTGCTAACGGTCAATTTATCTAACTAGACTGAACATAAACTACACATTGATTTCCATATTTCACAGATTTTAATATATTTATATTTTAATTAAAATTTATTTTAATACATTTTTTAATAGTATTTATACATCAATGGTTGGTTATAAGTCATCATTAGGTCTTCTAAAAAACAAATTGAAAGCTATTGGAGCATGTGCAATTGCAAAAGCTGGTTTCTTTCAAGGTCAAACTGCACGTTGGGGTATTGCTTGGACATTTCAGCCAGATATCAAATTAAAAGATTTTATGCCTAATAAAGAATTTCAAAAGATGAAATCTCAAGTGAAATTAAGACCTCCAGTGTCTTTTAATATTTCAGATTCTTATGACTCATCTACTGCCTTAGCTAAATTAACTAAACTACTCGCCGATCTTAAGGTAAATTTATATTTATTTTTTTTATAAACAAATTTATATATATATATATATATTTTTTTTTTTATTTTTTTTTTCATTATTAGATGTCAATTTCATTATTAAAATCAGAAAAAGATGAAAACATTTTGTTTCAAGCGGACATTAAAGCTTATGAAAATACTTGGACTCATCAAAGACGAAAAAGGCGTATGGAACAAAAATCGAATGATAATAAACGTCAGAAAACTAATGATAATTTATCCAATGAATCTGATGACGAAAAGGTTGAACAAAACTTGGAAACATCTGCAAATATCAATGCATTATTTGCTGCTACTTTGGTATTAAGAAAAACAGATGATACACTTTGGATAGATATGTTACACCTTGATGGAAATAGAGATAATTCGTATCAACTTTTTCAGTTTTTGAAGAATAGATTTGTGTGATGTAAGTTGTATATAATAAAATACCAGTTATATAATACTTAATATTAAATAGGTTTAATGTGAATAACAAAATATTATAGTGTACAGTATAATAGTTATGATACTATAAAAATAATTTGGTATAATATTCTAAGGAAAAAATAAACAAAAAATACATAGATAAATTAAGTTAATCAATTGATTAACAAATAGGTGTAAGAATTGACTCAAACAACAAACAGTCCACATATTTTGTACATTATCAGTTGTGATAAAAAGACTACTAAAATACAAAAAAATTTAAATTTGAACACGTTTACACTTTTCTTTTCATTCACATTTTGCGAGATCATATATTAAGAGCTTATAAAATGAAAATTATTTTCTAAACTGCTACTATTTTACTAGGATCTACTTTGATACGTAAAAAAATTGTGTCATCTTTAGTAAATTGTCTTTTTTTCAAAAGTGTTTCATGTGACACAAATTTTGGGAAACCAAATCCAAGACTATCTGGCTGCATACTTGGTCGTTGGAAATTCTCCCAAGATGGATCAGGCACAAAACTTTCAACTATGTTGCATGGCTAAGGAATGATAAAGGTAGTTAAAATATTTGTATTTTGAATTTATATAATGTATATAACCACTAGAATAATATATTTGCACATTACAATGTTAATTCATATTTCTTGTTTGTTATTTTTTTTTTTTTTTATATATATATAAATAATATGTATATTTAGGTATTGTTTTAATTTTGACTGAAATATATTTATTTTAATCGTAAGACGTTCCTCTTGATTTTGACTGTATTTTTTGTTTAATTTGTTTATTTATTTTTTTTTTTTTATTTTTTTTTTCTCGACATACAATTTGCCCTTCATAAATATACTATTTTGATTATTTTTGATACATAGCTTTCAAATAAGTACATTTGACTGTAATGTGCAAATATATCCTTCATATTAGGTTAAGTTTATAAATGTGTACAATATCATTCAAATACACACCTTTTCACTTTGGTCGAATAATGTGAATGCTACAGAATGTGAAAATGGCCACTTTAAAAGGGCATCAAATTCACCTGGCAATATTTTTATATAAACAGATACATGTGTGTTTTCACCAGACCCATTGCCGTTCAAAAACACCGATGCTTGCAACTTGTACCCAAACTGGCTGGTGTAGAATGGCGAACTGATGAGTTCTAAGCCATCACCACATAATTTATGCCGACCTTCTTCAAGTTTTTCCAGTACATCACTGATTTTCCAAATCAATGTACCTTTAAATAATAAATTCGTTATAAGCAATCTATATTATAATTTATGTACTATTGTAAAAAAAAGTGTATTTACCTGACTGATTGACAGTTAAATTATTTATCACTTTTTTCATGGATACAATTTGTTGTTGTTGTTTGGTCACCATTGAACACATCAATGTTAAATGCTGTTGGCTTGATTCATCCATATGTGTATCCATTTGCTTTCCTCTCAAACCCTATGATTAAAAATAAAAAGTTAGTAAAATAGAGTTGTTGAAATTTGTATTGTGTTACCTTGAATCGACAGCCAACTTCTTTGAAGCTGCAAGATATTAACATGGAATTACACGCATGTTTAATATGGTGTTCTAAATCTTCACGAGCTACATTAACTATTTCACACCTGTTAGGACAAGGTAAAGGGAAACGTGGGCATGATGTTGAATGTGAATTTATAGTATCGGCCACAAACTGCCGTCCACAATGACGACAGGGTACCAATCTTTTTGAGCATTCTGTAACCTGAATAAAAATATTGTGTTATTGAATTATTCAAAATATTATAGTTCAATAATATTTTACCTTATGTTTGGCTAACATTCGTCTTGGAATTTTTACACCACATTTGGCTTCACAATGGATTGGTTCTACTGGACAAGTTCTACTATGCTCTTCACCAGCTGCCTCCCCTTTCATTTCACCATTACAATGTTCACATTTGATGACACGTTCTATACAAGTATATCTTACATGATCATCCATTAAAATCCTAGCAATTTGAGCTCCACAGTGATTGGTGCAAGGTAGAGCATCATATTTACACGTTTGCAAGTGTCCCTGTTAATTATAATGCATATGTTTATTAACTTCAATTATTACTTTATAAATACTTTTTTTATTGAAAAAATGATTTGGTAATATTAATTTTAATGGTTACTTAGATATAAACTTACTTTTAATCGTCTTAACTGATCACTCCATTTACAACCTTCTTTATGGTGAATGCAATAGACAACGGAGCCCATTATATCTTTATCTTTTTCACAATCGGAGACCTGAAAAATAAAAGTATTTAATATTATACTATTTTGTTTCGAAAATCAACTAAACAATAGAAAATTATAAATATCTTTTAATAAAATTAAGTATATAGTAATGGAAAAAACCTAATAAATGATTTAATTTGTAATTATATTTTAATTAAATTAAAAATTGTTGTAAATACAAAAATTTCAAAATCAACATAAAAGAATAGATACCTATGCATCTAAAATTTTAAGTTTCAATAGTATAACTATTCAATGAATCAAAACAATAAATATAGATTTTAATAACTTAAATAGTTATGCTTCCCACACAAATTCAACGCATTTATTGTTGTATACGTCTGTTCACTATAATTAAATTTTAAGACTTGATTTTCAACCAAATAACTTTTTAACACATTATATACTACGTACATTCGCAACGCTATACACCGATGTATTATACCCATATATTAATAAAAATCTGCAACGCCAATTTTATTATATTATTTTTTTTTTTCATAAGAAGAGAAATTACATTCACGCGCGAAACAATAGAACGCGTTTAAGGACACGTGCAAGTTCTTTTATATAGGCTTTACAATGGGTCAGCAATTACATATAGTTTACCATGTGTTTTGTAGTTTATATGTATCTTTATGATTGGGATCAACTAACGTTTTTCCATTCACAGCTGGATATAAAAAATTATCCGTATAATGTGCACCGAATATTTGGTTTACCTACATAAAGTCAAATATTCTCGTAATACACGTGTTAAACCTATATATCGAAACATAATATTGAGTGGGATGATGTTATGGATGCGTAATATTGTAGAAATTTCGAGTGTAAGTAATTATAAAATCTCGTTTATGGTCCAGTGACGACCACGGGGAAGGAAACCGCAGAAATCGATTAAACTGTTTAAGATTGATATAGGTTAGGTAGGTAGGAGGAAGTAAGGTACATGTCGAGTTAGTTCTCATAGAAGTGGTTGAATTACTACGCCTCCGACTGGTAAATGTTGGACAGTAGCTTCTGGTAATGCATCCCGATTCTTTTATTATAAATGGTTTTTTTCCTTCTAGTTTCATATATGGGTGTTGTATATCGCTATGTAAGCTGTAGTTGTTTAACATGTCGTGACTCGATCCTGATAATTTTACTCTATGCCTAATTTGTCTTGAGGTTTTTTCGTAGATTTTTATAGGTCCGCGTCTCTCGTTATTCGAAAATGCATATCCAAAATTATACTTTTGAAATCGTTACACCAAAACTAGAGGTCACTACACCATAGTTCGTTGCAGTTAAAATACAACTTAAGTACCTACTTGATTAATAAATGCATGTGCACATATAAAAATCGATATCACAATAAATTACTGTTATTTTTTTAACGTCATGTCAAGGTAGACTGAGCACCAAGATAAACCAAACCAGGTGTGATTCCTCTTGCCATATCTACTGCCACGAAAATAATAATATAATGAAAGGCGTTTCAAACCGAAGGATATACGCTTGGCGAAGCTTAAGGGAGGCCCCTAGAGTTCTGGTCAAGTCATTATATAAGAAGTTACGGTTGCCGAAACACACCTGTTCGTCCAACATCCACACGGACCTCCTGCGGGCTTTGGGGTCTCTAAAATGCATCTGTAGATTAAGTATCTATGATTACTTTTAAAGAGTATTGACCGATTAATTAATACTACACACTTAAAAATCAACCGCTAAATAAGTAATAGGCACTTGATCAACATTTGTAATGGGAAAATACTTGAGTTTTAAGACCACACAACATGCGCCTTAATATAATACGAGTAATATACGAATAATATATTATTTATAACGAAATAAATAATTTATATTTGTATGTAATCCGACAAAAATCGAGAAAGATCTATACAATTTAATGTAGTTTTAATGAATAAAACATGAAAATGGCAAATTTCATACGAGGTTTTCATTTAAATTACATAAAAATTGTTAAGTTTATAGTAATTAAATATTAAACTATATGTAATTCAGATTGCCTGGAAAAATTTAACTAACCTCTATATGAAGACAAAACAAAACAAACGAGTATTTTAGTAACGAAATTGGTGCCCTATCTAATGTTTTCTTAAAGAAAAATAAAAAAATTTATGTTTAACCACCACTGACATGCCGAATGGATAATAGAATACAATAAATAATAAAATCGGAGATATTTATGCGCGTATATACTTGAGATGTCGAGCGTATGTTTTTGTACAGATGCGATCCAAGAAGATCATTAGTCAACTAGCAATAGAAACGAAGTAATTTTGACAGCACTAAAACATTCCTACGACAATCGTATCCAATTTTCCTTTGAGATTATTGTTGTTAACGTACATAAATTATTTTTGAAAATATGCTTTAACACATTATATCTGACCTCCCGATAACATTTAAGTCGCACGCATCACGTCATACTTTTATTATTATGAATTATTTAGTTCATACTAAATAAGTCTGAACAGATGTCCGTTTAGGAATTCCTATGTATGGTACATGCGGCCGATAGGGTCATATTCTTCTTCCCCACATGTGTCGGATCTGTGACAGATGCTTTCGAATAGTGATTAAGTGAATCCTCCCTTAGTTGGGGTCACGTTCCGTCGGTTCCATATTATTGCCGGTTTCGGTATACAAAAAAAAAAAAAAAAGCACTACAATATAATCTATACATTCGTCAAAAATAATGTCTACAAAGAACAGTAATACAAGAGGCTTTTTATCAAATACTTTTTTTTATTTTTTATTAACACATTTGGAAAAAAATAACTATGAATTTCCACTATTATTATTATTACGTAATGCATGAATCATTATTCTAGGGAATATGTTTCTGTGGTAACATAAAAAATAACAATTATAAAAAAACACTATTTTCATTTTGACGTTTCGTTAATGAATAGTGTCTCTTATTCTCTGTAAATTGTATATTATATTCTGAGTGGTGCAAAGGAAATATTGATTTTACCATGGAGTTTATTTTATTTATTTAATTTTTTCGTGTCGTCCAGTATCAACTCGATTTTAATGTTTTGAAATTTTCAACAGTCAAAATAATTTAAAAAACAAACGAAAAATTATAACAACAAAAAATAAACTTAAATTTTTCGTTGTAACTTAAGTAAAACATTATAAGGACATGAAGCCTTTCCGAATTCATATAATTAACACCTTTATCTCTGTAGATGGTATAATTCTCAACATTTTCAACTTTTTTAAACTAATTATAAATATTTAAAACTGTTGTGTGCTCTTGACTTTTTTTTCGTAAAATGTCGTTACAATAATATTGATTCGACAAAAAAACTTAAAAAATGTAGGTAACACAAAATATCTTATAGAACTTGTTTATGTAAAATAATATCGACAATCTGTTATCATAATTAATTTAATCCGACAATGGGCTAGGCCAAAACGCGTGGTTACCAACTAAATTATTCTAATACTCTCGCTCCTACAAATTTTTATTTTTATGATTTTATAAATTAAATATTTATATTTTAGAACTCAATCAATTCATGAGTTACTATTTTTATACAAACGAATATGGACAGAAAAGTTGAATAAAATTGGAAATACACTGGATGTCACTTTAAAATAGATTTTTTAGTAAATAACTTTCCATTCATTTTTAAATTTCCTTAATTTTTTAATAAAATCAAACTTCTAAGAAAGATACTAATGAGTAAAATATGGCTGTAGTTAAATTGTCTCTAAATTATTAACAATGGTACTATCGTTGGCAACAATGTTTACAATTGTGATTTAGAAATGGTTTAAAGACATCATTGATACAACTATTACCATAAGGATTATATTCGGAAAATAAAATAATTGCCAGCTACTACAAAAAAATAAATAATAATAAGTCATTCAACGTGAATATTAAACACTGGAATATACTTGTACGTATAAACAGTTACACAGCTGATATCTATAATCTACGCGTAAGCAATAACGCTGAGATGCTATGTATTACATTATTTGTATTTGCACTGAGTCGAAGACATTTGATCTAAAGAAGTTACGCGGTACAAATTATCTCGTTAATGCTACAGAAATCGTTCAAATCTGATCTTAACATGTATCATCAACCGGACGATTGCAAATTTCAAAATGTACTGTGATTGTATTATTTTTTCCTAATCCATCGTTGTTAGCAAGCGACTTCCTCTTTTGAACTTCGGATGGTTGGTTAATGCAATTAACGGATGGACGGTGCATGAATACGATCATTAGGGCACTAACCGAGCGAACGATGCGTTTTTCACAATACCACCGAATTAACCTACATTGCAAACGAAGCGTTGTTTTTTTGAATTTTCGTTACTTCAATCGAAACCGTCGTACCGTACACGGAGAACGCATTACACCGCACTGAGTTCGTTTGCAAGGTAAGGAACAACGCGTTGATTCGCACCCCCGCCCGCGACGGAGAACCACTGCGTATAATTGCTTTCGAATTAATAAGGCGTCATTAATATTGCATAAGGATTTTTTTTTTTTTAATGATTCGCGCAGGAGAAATGGAACATACGCGAAGATGAATAGATAATAACAACAATATCGTGTAGGAACGGTGGCGGGCGGCAACCGGTTGGTTACGCGCGCGTAGTGCGTTTACATATTATTATTATTATTATTATTACCATGTGTTTTTGACGCGACGCAAAATGCCAAAATACCCGTTAGCTATGGGACGCGACTTTGCGAGATCATAACATATTATACAATGACAACGCCTCGTTTCAACAATAACGAGTTGTTATTGGTCTACTCTGCCTCCTAGATCCGTAATACCGCGGGATCTTCTCTCAACAGGTATATTATTTATTATGTTATATCGATAGCAGTAGTAGTAGTAGAAAGAGGTTGTTATAATAAACCCTGCGAAGGTACACCGTGATACACCGGACATCCTGTGAAATGATTAGTGTACAACCCTGTTTTGAAATTCGAATTTTTTTTTACTCCGTCGTCACGGTCATTTGACCTATTCGACGGTTTTTAATTTCGACAAACCGCACACGGAGAAAGACAGAAATTCGATATATTTTCGTCGACGTTACGTGCGCAATATTATAAAAAGGCCCCGTATACCGATAACGCACGATTCATCTTCCCTGTATAACCCTCCGGTTGGAAACTATAATTTTTTACACCTGTTGCGGCGCGTGTCTCGCATAACCGATTTTCGTCCATGTTCCACGCGAGACAAGAATATTATTATAATGATACTTCCGCGCGCAGTGGAAACGGGTAGCACTCACGTTTTCGCGATTTGTTCCTCGTATCGGAAGTGTGGCCGTCTCGAATGGATAATTTTTTTTCTCGCATTAGCACGTACGGGTGGTTGTTATAGATTCAAAAAAAAATCGTAAGATCACGCCTTTCATCGTTAAACTTACTGTAATTCATCCACTCGTCCGAATACGTATTGCCAGTGGCGGTGCGAAGTTTATTTTCAAACGAACCAATTACATGTAACGAGTATCCACCCCAAGTCAAGGTTTTAAATTCAGAGCGAAACGTTTAATACTGATGTTTATTTTTTTTTTATAATATTTTACGCGGAGCATGTATTATGTATTATGTATTAAGCTTTTCTGTTACACAACCACTATCCACCCACGCACTCACCCCATTTTGGTCATGAAACAGCTGCTTCGATAAAAACTAAAAACCCGCATTGCGTATAGCGTACGGATGGTAAAAAGTGCGGGTATGAGGACGAGTCGGAGCCGTTGTCGTTTTGGGTTTGAAAATTAAGCCCGATGTTGTAGGAAAGGGTGGAATGGAAAATACCGCGCGTTTTGCCTATGCTATCGGACAGGATGCATTTTACGAACGATTTCGGGAGTGTACATTCTTCAGAATATTATAGACAATTATCATACAACAACGAAACGGTCAACCATTATACGTACACGGGTCGGTAGTTTTTTTTTTCGTTACTATTTGCCTGTGTCTGCAGAGTGCACACCGTAGCTAGGTACATATGAATACAGTAATAATATTTTTCAAAACGACAATTGTATGCAAATGCGACGGATAATATAATTACGCCATCTTACTGCATTGTTATACGCTTGCATTATATTATTATTATTTACTTTATGATTTTGGTAAATTTTAGTTGGTTCAGAGTATTACATCCGTGTTTGGACAACCGTGGTGTACACAGGTATTAAATGTACGTATACTGTTGTACACTTGAGTTGTGCGTATACCGTTTTCCTTGAATATCATTAAATAAATATAATAATAATAATAATAATAATAATAATAAAAATAATGCAAACACCACCAAACAATTATTATCATTATTTTATTACGCGGTTGCCCGTCTTGGTCACAGACAGTCAAGCAGGTGTTTAATGAAATCAACCCAACGAACCCCCATATAGTATCATAATACATGATATTCTACTTAATGTAATATGCGTGTTTGTTTTATTTTTTAAAAATGAATATAACACTCGTGAAACAAATATAATACAATTTTAATATGATTCAACTACGAATTTTGAATATATTTAAACAAACAACGATTACGATCAAATATGTCTGACAAAATTAATCAATTTGAATTAATTCTTTGAATTCTTTATTTTACTTTGGTACCCTTATGCTTTAATGCATTTTCATTATCTAGAGCTAAATTCATTCACTTTTTTTTTAATATCAAGTATTTCGAAAAAACATTTCGACAAATTATTAAACATATACACGCGCTTGACAAAGATTATCTTACTACAATGATATTAACTTTTGTTGAATAATTTTCGGTCGATTATTTCGTATTTTTTAATTCGAATACTACCCATCATTATACAATATTGTTCAAATTACTTTCCCCTTTAACGTTTGAGTACATACTCATTAATAATCTTATTATTTTTGAAATTATAAATCTAAAAAATATGTCTAATTACGCGAAAGTTATAATAATGAGATATAATACTGCGTACCTCTAATACAAACGCCTAGAGAAATTCTTAATATTGAGATTTTTTAACATTTTCGAAATCATGCAATACTCTCACTGTATAATACAAGCTGTGAATTACTACGGTTTACGGTGTACAATATCGGTGTTCGGAAATGGTTATTATCCAGTAGCTAATCTACTTATGTAACGTCGGATAGTTAGTAATCGTAAAATCGACGCGTAATGAACGGAAGAGGGAAAAAAAAACCGTTTTTTTAAATACGTATTGACCCAGGTAAGCGATCTTTTCGAAAACCCGAAAAAGTCTTGTTTCCTTTATTTTCCTTATCAACCTTTAGCCTTCCGCTAACAATTTAAAACGTTCTAATGGTTTAAGGTTTTTTCCGACATCACAGCTTAGACTGCAAGTCGTGTGAAGGGTCGTATGATGCAAGCGCGCCAGGGATCGGGTGCAGTCCGACCGCGATGGACTTCAGGCGAAAAGCACTCGTGAACATGATTCCTCCCTGTAGAGCTGAGCAAAGGTTAAAAAACGAATACGTAACGAAACTGTGTACCTAAAAGCATGATAAAGTAAATAATTCACTTTATCATGCCTGTTAGTATGAAGAGAAGTGCACTAACGGGCGATAACCGGCAGCAAAGACAGGGGCGTATTTAAACTTGCTTGGGGGGGGGGGGGGAGGCGACTCAAATTTGCTTGTGCTTTATTTGATTTTTCACTAAGTATGGACCCGAAAAAAAGGCCCAATCCAGTATTCGCAGCCACGCGTAATTTTATATCGTTATAAAACGATCCACATTGAAAAAATTTGAAATGTGTATCCCACATATAATCGATTCCTTAAACACAGATTCTGGGGGGGAGGCAATCGCCCCTGAGCAGAGAGAGCACCGGTGGAGACGATTTTTCGGAATCATGCCCACTGACCCGGGACCTTCCGGCGATGTTAACCGCGGCGGCGCAACGGGTAAACGAAACAACATAGGCGATAATAAAACGGCGAAATGACTCGCGCACGACTTACGTCTGGCGTGGACACGGGCGTGGTTTTCTCTTTGGTCGGCGTGGCCGGCGCGAAGATCGTGCACGACGACGTGTTGATGGACGTGGTGATGCTGTGCTTGGACGATTTGTTCGGCGAGTTGCGGGACGGGAAGCTCAGCGTCTTCGTCCACAGCGCAAGGCTTCTGCCCATGTTCGACCGGTGAAACAGGACAACGATGGGGTGAATGGAAACGTCGGGACCTCGGCACGACGACGACGACGATCGGTTGTCGAACGCGATAAGACGGCGGCAGCGGTTATGCGACGGAGGTTACGACGTACGTGGTAATGGTGCGGCGAACGTGACACGACTGATCGTGGTGTTCGGTGTTAGGGCGACCGAAGGAAACGACCGGAAGGCGGCGGCGCGCGTACACAGCTGTTGCGGCGTCGGTGGCGGGGGACCGCCGACGTGCACCGACATGCAGCTGCACGTAGCCGCGTGTCCGGGAACGATCCGACGTGCGCGCGCCGTTCGCGGCCGCGGTGTTACGGGTGTCCGGTACGGTACGGAGCTCATATCGGGGGGCTGACGACAAAAGTCGTGTGATGTCTGCAGAGAGGAACGAAATCGAAACCGTTCCGTTACGGTAAAACGGTGATCGAACGCAATTACGGGTGCCTAATTCCGGTTGACGGATTAAGGGCCGACGCTGCCCTGGAGCAAATAACGTTTGCCCCCCCCTCCCCACGAAAAAATAAGGTTTAAACGAGACCTAGTCCCTAGTTTCTATGCATAAATTAAAAAAAAAATAAATGCTGTTATAAAATATACCTGGTATAATAATTAATCTACTTACACTTAAAAAGTATAACTTTATGTTTAACGTCACAGAATAGTTTTCCCAAGAATTTTTTTAAATGAATGAAAAATAACTACAAAATACGATTATAATATTAATAAACTGGTTAAAATATATGCAGATAATAAAGTGATTTTTAATGTTAACGTAATTAAAAAAAAACTAATACTATTATTTATTTTTCTTTAAATATGTTTTTTTTATGGATTTAAGAGTTGAAAATGTTTTGTATCAGTTCTTCTCACTTCATTTTCTCCACCAAATTACGTTCTATGCATATGCATAAAATTAATAAATTGAACATTTTTCCTTCTATTAATGACGATCTTAAATAATTTTTTACACGTTTTAAAACAGAAAACGATCTCTTGCCAATTGCATTTAAAGAAGGTGAACTGCAAATAATTCTTAAAACGATTTTGATATTAGGAAACGATATCTCTATAGACGATGTTTTCGGTTTTCTCAGCAGTAAAAGTAATTTTGGCTTCTGACAGAATATTTTGAACAATTGATTTGAAATGTTTTACAAATCTTCTACAAAATCTGTTTCTATGTTTAAATTTTACAATTCAACAAAACAACAACAGAAAATCAAATCGGAATCGTAGAAAATACTATAAATGACAATAACGGGTCTAACAAAACATACAAAAATATTCAAAAGTTATACACTTTATGGAACACCCTACAATATTATTTTCTAATCGTAAATTAAATTATTGTACTTAATATTATTATTTTTTTTTAGGCAATTTTAAATATGCCACCCCACTAAAGTTGTTGTCCTGGAGCAAATACTCCTTTTGCACCTAGGTTTATCCGGCCCTGTTTAAGAACATGAACGTACGCGTTTTTATGAAAACGGCGTTCAGGTTCATGCAATACACGCGTATTCGGAGTTCATTACGCAACGGTTTTGTTTTGTACGCATTTTTTCCGTACGCCAACGACATTTCTTTTGTGGCCCGCACAACCAAAAAACATAGGCGCAATAGGGTTTATAACACCCCTGAGATCGAGTTCAAATGTAGCACTCCTGTTTTTTTTTTTTTCAGATCTATATAATCTATAGTAATTACAGTTAAATACAATTTTATTTTATTTTCAGAAATTTCAGCACCCGCAATATTCGGGCTCTAGTTGCGCCCATGCCGAAAAAAATCGTAAACGGTTTGGTTTGGAATTGATTAATTGGTACGGGGTTTCTCTGTAGCGTCCAGACGCGGGGGCGGGGAAGCCGTTGATTTTATTTACGCATGGGACCAAATACTGTCGGCATTATTAAAGAGTTAGTCCCCCGTGGAATTTTTTTACTTCAAATTGTTATTGTTGTTTATTATTTATATCTTTCTAGGAAAATACTCATGGGCGTGTTCAGACTTTGGTGATCGAGGGGACGTAACAAATTTTTAAATCGTGGGACCTATATTTTTTCTATGTTAAAATCGCGCACACATTTCTCGTCCGCGTACATTTCACCCTATTTTCCAGAAACTTTTTACTTGGTCTCCAGTAGGTCTCGCGATATTCCTGACGAACAGTTTACGATAACAATGACTGATCAGTAATATTTTTAAGTGTAATATCATTAAGTATCGGTTCGAATCGTTACTTCCCAGTGTTATTGGTGATTTTTTTTTCTATTATTTCGGTGAAACATTGAACGAACTCAATAATTCCTATGTATTAGCATAGCTGGAAAAATTAAAACAGCGAGCATTCAAATCAACGTCGGATGAGCTGTGTTCAATTTGTTGATTATTTTTTGATTGAACGATTTTTACGACCGACTTCGAGTACCTCCTAATGCGTTAGTTACAAACTTGTCGAGCTAAAATAAATAATACGAAGAAAATCGAAAAATATATAACCGATCGTGTAGCAAAACACGTCGAAAATAGACATTTCATCAGAAATCTATATTGGCGTAATGTAGCGATTAGCAACTACCAAATAAATTGAGCAGCTAATTAAAGTCTATTGTTAAAACACAATCAAATCGATCATTGCAACACCATGGTATAAACGTGACATTCACAGTGTGTGTGTGGTGAAATTGAATAGGGATTTCCCGACGTCCCGGTCGTAAACGAGGCACGTGTTCCGCTGGCTTATTTTTCCGTTCGTTCAAGGGCGTGTTGATCGTAAAAAGAAACTCACTGAAATGAACTAATTAGTCATTATTTCAGTGTTATGATCTATGAAAATCTTAAGCGTTATATTTTTTTCAATAGTTCTGCATAAAAGTTGAATCGATAACAATTGTATACATTAAACACGTCCATATTTTAACTAATTACCGCGAGTTACCTACACAACGTAAAATTCCGAATCGTTTCGATAAAAATTTGCAATATCTGATAATTAATATTTTATCCTGAGGTCGGTTAGAATGACCGAGAATAACTGTGCTGGTAAAATAATTAACCTTGCATAGGTTTCGTCGCTTTTGGCTCATGAAAATGCGTTCGAAAACCGATACTTGAGTGCGTTGTCCATCCCCCGAACTGACGAGATCGACGAATATCGAAACGTGGTATGCGCCATATTGTGTTCGTCGTTTGCAACTTTGCGCCGCCGTCGCACTTTCTCCGTTACGGACGCGAACTCCGCCGATTCGTCTGCGTTCTACGCGTGTATCGAATTCGATCGGATTACCAGTTTTTTTTTTTTTAGAAACGTTCCGGGCATCCGTGATAGTCAAACAATTAGGTCGAACATTTTCACGAACATGTTTTTTTTATCGATAAACAAAAAAAAAAAAAAACCATCTGTTGGAAATATACTCGCAACACTATAAGATTCACAAATCACCGCGAGCCTATTGTTTTATTACACGTGCTGATGGATCTGGAAAATCTTTATAGTTTTCCATTTAGACTAGTTTAATGTCCAATAGATACGCATACAACGTGAAGACAAGCGTACCTAGACCAACGTTAGAAAATACGTTGAACACAACCCGAATAGATAAATCCAGATACATTTTTTTCGTTAGAGCAGTGTACGCATTTTGCAACGGAATATAATTCTGAATTACGATGAAGCAGGTTCTCCTTCTTTTCAAACCTCTGTCCACCGAGGAATTCTGCGGAGTAGGTAATAAAATGTAAATGTTTTTTTTTTTTTCTTAATCCATTCTTATTTATGTTTCACTCCCCGGACAGTCTGAACCGCGGTATTATACTCGGAGAATTCTTGTATTTTTGTATACTAAATAAATTTCCGACAAATATTTAATGTTATTAAATTTTCAAATAATATACACTCGTGTACATCATTCAATGTAAATATACCGATCAAAATAAAATCAAGTGCAAATCGTTTCCGAGTATTTGACAAATTTATGTTGAAAATTATTTATACTTTATATGTGGGCATAATTTTATATTTATTGAAAATAACTAATACGTTTCAAGGAAAATTGTCATAATCAAATTAGAAATTACTGTTTTATAGATAAAAGATGGTTGCGGTATTATTTGAAGTCAAAAGAATAATTCCAACCAGGAACTAGACGATAAATGTTATGTTCGTATATAATTTAAACTATAAATTGAAAGAGAAAACGTATTGATTTTAAAAGAACGTTTTTATTTTATTTTTCATTCAGAAATTACTTTCCGGACGGTAAAATATTTTCTGTCTTGGATAATGACATGACGTGTACATAGGATTATAGATTAAACTGTATTAAAATCACCTAATCGCCCAAGACACTCCTGGTTGTTAATAGAAACACATTGGAAAAATATAATAAATTACAATCCTTGTAAATTCAATAAAACCATTTTTAGTGAGATTGTCAATCGCTCAAAAACGACCAATACCCAATACTCGGTTGGTGCAGTTTACTGTCCTCTGTTTATTAAATTCTGTTTTAGTAAAAGTACCAAAAAACCATACAGAAAAATAAATAGGTCGTATAACATATTGTCTGATTTTATAATTTATATTTTAAAATATTATGTTTAATATGTAAAAAATGCTTACTTATTATACAGTACACTGAAACAAAAACTGAAATATGAATGATAAATTATTCATCTATTCGTTTTGATCGTTATTCAAATATTATGTAATCTATTAAAAAAAAAAAACATACTAGAGGAAATCAACTTCTCCCAGTTGACGTGTATTAAATGTACTTGGCCCGTATAAATAATTCGGTTAAAATTAATGTAAACATTTCATTTACATTTGATGCAATGAACTATTGACATTTATTACCGGAAAACATTCTAAATAAAAATGTAACAGGCATCACATCAATAACATTTACAACATAAAATATTGTTCCACGCGCAAGTTTGTAGATAAACATTTAAAGGGGATTTAAGGTCAAACAGTTGCAACTGACTTTGCATATCGGCTATATTTCCAGTAGGTATAACAGACAGTGGCTATAACAATTTAAATAGATGTACCTTAATTTTATGAATACACTTATACATTCGGTTCGTATAAATATGTAAAATCTTTCAACGACACTAAATCCACTTATATTTTCATAAAAATAATCGACTTGTTACCTAACGTTATATACGTCAAGAAACATTTATGCATTTATGAGAAAAATAAGAAATTTCGATATCTTAATAATTTATCTAAATCTACTGTTAAAGTCGTTAGACGATTAATGAGCGCCGCATAGTTCTTTGAATCGTTTATAAGAACGAAACCACAGAGGTTTTCAGATATACATATTATATTGTACTATTATGTTCTAATTAGCTTGAAAGAAATATTACGTCCGTAACGGTTAAATGTATATTTGGGCGAGACCGTATATAATTAAATAAACGGATGTTGCAAACAATTTACTATTATGGTCGGATTTAAAATTAATTTAATATCTCGTTTTATTGTAAATGATTAATAAAACCTTAATTAATAATTCGAGATTCAATATGTAGTATGCCTATTAATTTTTTTTTTTTTTTTTAATTTAATTTCACAAAGAGGAAAGTTATGGTGAAATAACATTAAAAATATGTAAAATTACTTTCAAAATAACACGTTTGATTATAATTTTTTCTGCTAAATTCATAATTGCAGAAGAAATTTTGAAAAATAATACAATTGAAAAATTACTAAATACAGTTTTTTGAATATGAATTTTTAGTTAATTTGAAAACATCTATTTTATAATATATTGGACTAAAAATTAGTTAACATTGTTTTCTTTATCATTTTTAGCGTGGTTGTCGTGAAATTTGAAAGATTATAGAATAATTTAGATTGAAAAATGTCCGTATTCAACTAATATTCGATGGAAATACATTTAGAGAAAAAATGTATTTTCATAAAGAAATGTTACCGATACTGATTTTATTTCAAATTTATTGCATTTGAGTAGAAAACGAAAATACCTACATATAAAAGTTGTATTGAGTTGGAAAAGAATCTTAAATTCCAACTATAGGTAGGTAATTGTAATCCAGATTACATCAATCGTACGTATTGACTAATGATTTACTTTGATGCGGTACACTTTTCCTGGAAACTGTAATAAAATATGAATCGTAAGATTTACTGAATCTATTTTGGGCGTTTGATAGTTTTTGAAGATTTTCGTAGATACTCGTCATATCCACTACTTGAAACTCAAATCGTAAACAATTGGTGGTGAGTATTATGTTTGCATTCCAAAATTGTTTTGAAATCTATCACAGTTACTCCGTGAACTTACCAAACAACTGCCATCCGGAGAACTCGAAGAATATTGCATTTTTTCGCGTATCAAAATTTATTGAATTCCTAACCAATTGCGTACATAATTTAATTCGGCTTTTATTTTCTCTCTCTCTCTATATATATAAATGGTAACACAATACAGATTGGTTGTCACTATCACGTAAAGTCTTATCACGCGTTCAACATAATAAAACCAATAGTAGTCTCGTGTACTGGCTACAAAAACGTTTCGGTGTCCTGTTTTTTATTCGAATTCTCACATCTCATCCTTGGGCAGAATCGTACAAGTTTCGTTACGGCATCGACGCGTAAACGGGAGAAATGTCACATATTGTTGTTACGAGTGTACGGTACACGATCGGGAAAAACGGGTTTAGCGCCTCATCCGCCGCACTCGTGTGCGTGTCCTTAACGACATCCGCGTCCTTGCCTCCGGCGTCGTGGCCGTCCGGCCGGTCGACCATGTGCGCGACCGGAGCTCGGAGGAAAAAAAAATAAAAAAACGAAAGAACAACAAACGTGTAATGCGCGAATAGCATCCGCAGCAGTTCCGGTTGGTTTTCGCGCGCACGGCTACCTGGACGGAAATGCATTGTGCACGTATCGTAAGTTTTTCTGTTTTTTTACTTGTTTGCGTTATTGTTCCGTCGTCGGTGACGGTTAGAAACAGAGAAAAAGAAAAAAAAATTGTTTATTAAACAGTTTCGGATTTGTTCTTTAGCTTTTTTTCGACCACGGTGGTCGCCGTTCGGCCAACGCACTTACGGATCAACTCGAATGCATTCAATGGGTGGACGCGCGTCGTCCCTCCGCTGTGGTTAGACGTTCTCACATGCGAAGGGTTAAAAATTGGTCAAGGACTACTAAAATCGATTTAATAATTTAGCAATAATACACATAAGAAAAAGACATCTGTTAAAACAAAACGGGTTCTTGAAGATTTTGTCAAATGTGGTCCAAGAAGAATTTAGCCAACACTTTAAATTTATTTTGTTTTTAGATAGTTATTTTTATTATTATAAATTGCGCAAGATTGTCAAGACAAAGTGATCAAATAATAAAAAAATATAATCAAAATAAAGAAGTGAAAATTATATGAAGTTGAATGTAAAGAAAACATTTATGGTAACCTTGTTATAATTATTATCATAAAGAAATCTTGGGCTTAAGCTCCTCCCCTAACTTATCAAGCCTCGTCTATGGTGGAAAATTTTTTCATGCGTCCTATGTAATTGTGTTTTATAATAATTCGTTAATACAATCTATAACAATTGTTTTATAGGGTAGAATACTGCTGTAGACGTCTGCGTCTTTATTATTATTGTTGTTTGTAAGAAACGAAGGTCGCACAGCGGTTTCAGTAGGTACCTATGGTTGTTGTTATTTTTTTTTTATAATAGTTTTCATTATTTTGGACAGGTGTAAGACAATGGCGAGGACGTTCGAGGACGTTAGCGCGCTAACACGGTGGGAAAACTATTTCAGGAATTCAGTCGTACAGGAAATGTATGAATTAGAAAATCCGTTTCAAAAACCTGAGCTGTGCCTTTTTGTACGTCGTTTCCTGTGACTACAGCCTAACCCGTGCTCGTAAAGAAAACGAAACGCAAACATATATAGTACGTCTTACCAAAAGTGGTCGTTTCGCGCAATTTGCATTAATCGCCTATAAACTAAACGTAGGTATACTTTCTTCGTGGCGTTGTTGTTCGCGCGTGCGTATACGCGTGCTTAAAAAAAAAAGTTGCAGGAAGAGGTGAAAGACAAACGGATTTTGAAAAGTAAGATAATTGCACCGTTACATTTTCACCGTGGATTTTTCCATGAATTTATCAACGCAATTAACAGTGGTATATAATGTTATATACTCCGTTAATACAAATTAACGTAGAATGTTCCCGCGTAAACTATAATACTAATCGTAAACTTGAGAATCGTATACGGGAAAAAATACATAATAATGAAGCAGTAGGTAAACACGAATAACATTACTTGCTTAAACGTGTAATTTATATAATGAGTTATTAAATTATGTAAACAAACGAACGTCAAAACCATTAAGAGAATGACAAATGATTAAAGTCGCATTCTAATTTCTTGACTAACCATAAACGAGCAGCCTTAGAACATAATTGACGTAGGTATAATTGTTTCCCAACGTCAATATAGTTTATAGACAGCTAATAAGTTTAACTGTTTTATGTTATCAAAAAAAAAAAAAAATTAGACAACCATCTACACTCAGTATTATGGAGTTTAGTCATCCTACGCTTTTGTGAACACACGCAATTCAAATTATTCAACTATCGACTGTGCCTATAAAAACCGATCCCATTGGCCACGGACTGTGAACGCATATAATCTTGTGGAAACATAAAATAATAATATTGGATAATGCTTTCCGATTAATTCGATAAAGTGATAGTTCACTGATGATTTTCGTTCGAATGTATTAACAATAGTATCGATTTAATTTCGTTGCCGCATTAAACGTGTCAACATTATTTTATTTCTCTCTCTTTCTATAACATTTTGTACACAACAACATATGAGCCTGTTAAATATATACTTTTGAGATTATTTCGATCTATTATGTAACAAGTATTGCCAAATATATGTGGTCAGTTGACTTAGCTGAACCGAAGCAATTTAATTGAATTATATTTAACGCCAGCTGCGGTTGACCATCGATCGAGAACATCTGTATTTTTTTTAATTTTTTTTTTTATACGTTCAACACTTATCGCAACAATATTATGTCGGTCGTACTCGTCGAACACGAACATCCCCATGAACGGTCGTTCGAAATTCCAAAAACATAATACAAATCATGATACAATAAAGTTTATTATGTCACGATAACAATGTTGCATTGCATGCGCACGAAACCGAGATCCTTAGACAAGTTCGAGCAGCTGCGGGTCTCCGGTCGTAACTCGCGTGATCGCGAAAATCGGTTGGACGCGAACCCGAATAATACGAGGACAACGAAATGTTACACCGAACGCTTCTGATTTCGCTTAATCGTGCGAGAATGTCTTGGTGAAAACGTTTCGGTTCTTTTGTGAACACATACCGGAAATAAGTTCATCTGTATTATGTTTCGCCGGTCCGTCAACACCTAATTAAAGTGTTTATAATACGCGCGGAGGTGAAATTTGAAAATCTATTGCAAATACTATCGCCATACGATATTTATTCACCGTGCTCGTATTAAAAATACGATAATTTCATTACGTCTCTCAGATATGTGTGCGTGTGTGTGTGCGTGTACACGTAAGCGGCTTGATAAAAAAACGATATAATAACAAATTTCATTTTTATTGTATTTTCTTGAACATTTGATTTGAAACGTATTTGTGAACCGCACGTCTTAATAAAATACCAAGTGTACATTTAGGTGCGTCTTTAGTAACCGAATTTTGACGCGTTACGTTCGTCCCTCGACGTTTCCGTCGTCGCAGTGTTGCAATCATTTTAATATCATTGTTATTATTACTGTCCTCGCAAGCGAGTCTGTAGTTACTGACATGGCAGATTCAAGTCGATTACTGAAGTCCACGTACATACTTTATATACGTACCACCGATGTCATTTGCGGTGCTTTATGTGACTTACAATTACGGCATACTTTGTTCAACAATTGTTTGAAGTTTGTTCATCATCGCGTATTTTCTAGGAAAGTCGAAGTCTTCTAAACTATGATTTACCATTACGTGTGACCTTTGCACTTGTCTCGGCTCGTTTGTTCGTCCTCATTTTTCGTTCTCGTAATCGTCATACCGTGTACAAATACCTGTCAAATGTTAAGTCACCGCACAATAATTTTTTCTACCGCAAACAATCTCACCTACAATATTTGTTTTATTCAAACACTTCTTTGCATTCGACAGGAGCGTTTCACCGGATCACTGCGTTGTTATTGGAATTAATAAAACGTTAAAAAACTCCAACCTACGCCCTTTATTATCGATCACTTCTTTGCACCGCGGACGAACGTGTTAAATTCGTTTTGTAACACCGTATGCGAGTTCCATACATTTGGCGATATAATTGAAATACTAAAAATTAAAAAAAAAACACTATTTTGGTCCAGTGCAGTAAAAACTAGTGACCTCTATTTCATGTGTATTTAGAGTCCATGTATTCGTGTATTTAAAGTCCGTACGTTATGATCAGTGGTGGATACAAGGATGGGTAACAAGGGCACATGGGGCATGTGCCCCCCATTGTTGTTTACATAAAGTAAACACATATTTAATTTAATTTTTAAATTGAAAACTTTTTTTAATAATAAATAAATAACTATTAATTTGAGTTTTATTTATACGATTGTATTATAATATATTATCACTATAAAAATAACTTATAAATATGACCAAGCCAATTCTATAAATAAATTATAAATTAGATTCATACATAATAATATAAATTATAAATTTCGTATTTGATTTTTCTAAAAATTATAAATATATATATATATATACGAGTATATATATTTATCAAATTCATGACCAGAAACAACCCTTTATTAATGACAAAATATAAATAAGTACATACATTTAATTAGTTTTTTAAATTTTGAATATTTACACATTATATTTACAATATAATACACGGGTATATGAATTTATAATACACGTGTACCTACACGAACTTTAAAAACACGTGTAATTAAATACACGGGTATTCCTACATATTATTATTTAATGTTCGGACTACGTGGACACATGTATATCAATACACGTACCAAACCGAGAGCCCTAGTAAAAATTGCTCGCAAGTGACGCATTGACGCAAATACGGGGGGCGGAGCAGTTAGGTACCCCAAAGTTCTAAATTATCACCTCCATTATATTTTAAGGTAAAAATATTGTTAAAAGACGATTATTTTCCGTTCACGAAAATGTAAGTTTATTCCAGTTTGCATTGGTAATGCATTAATGCCACGGACGGTTTGGATTTGTCATGCATGTTACCTATTCATAACGCATGCGGAACGTATTGTGATGACGGTCTAATTTATTTTTAGTAAGTATCTATTTATCGTTGGAATTCTGTTAAGGATTTTTTGTCTTTGTTTACCCGTCTATCGCTCATCGATAAAAAATAATGATGATTATCAATGCCATTTAGTTATAACACAGAAAATCGTTATTACTTATTGTCAAATGGTAGGCAAGCTAAAACATTTCGTGCCAGGTAGATGTAGGAGGGTGTGGGGGCGGGGGGCTTTGTCCTCCACAAATCACCTCGGGGTGAACAATTATAGCACCCCCGAGTCATAGACCGAATGCGTGCGTCTAATGTGTGACACGCCTCCCCGGAAACCTTCCGCCGATACCTTTTGGCGCACCAATAACGAAAACCGAGTTCGACGTTGTTTCGTTTGTTTTTTTTTCTCCTATCGTAGGTGGTGCAGATGTTGAAATTACCAGACCGTGATATTCGAAATTATTACGTTGCTGCAAGCATATGTATACGTATATACACGTATATGCATTATAATTTATAACCATGCATTACCATGCGTTTATAACCTGGTCCGGGTGGACAGACGACGATCGCTTTTGTTGTACACCCGAGACGGGTGCGCACTTCCGTACAAGTATATACGCTGCGTACTGCAGAACTGCCGTCTCTTCCCGTGCGTGACAACAGCGCGATACGGACGCGCCGTGTGTAAAACGAAGTAATAACCGCAGAAACGATATCATATTTGCTGTGCACAACAATTTCTACAGTTTCGATAAACTAAATAAAAACACATTTTATATTTTTAACTTATGTTCATTCGAGTTATTAAGATTAAAACTTTGGTACGTATCTTGGAGAAAATTGAAAACTTATCACCCCCTTAAAAATGTTTTTTTGGCCGCGCCACTGATAATAACGATAATAATATGCGAGTTTGGACGTCGAAACGAATTGCGACGTCGTGCACATCGTCGACGACCGAATCGGATAGCGAAATGCCACAAATCAGTGTGCCGGGGAAAATATCACGTTCTCCGTGTCGTAGTGCGCGCGCGTGTGCTGTACACGTCATTCAGGACGGTATTCTTCGAGGCTTACCGTCGAAACGCGTAGATAAATATATTGACGTGCCTATGTGCCGATCCTTTTTGGAATATTCACCTGACAAATCAATTATGAACATTTCCGAGTCCGTTCGTAACGGGAGCAATCGATCGTTTTTTTTTCTACGTGTTTTTTGACAATTCGGGTACGCCGTGCAAAAAAAATAAACAAATATTCGATAAATATTTTTACACGCGTACTACACACGTAACCGTATCAATAATACGTATTTGACGTGTTCATGAATGTTGGGCAGATCTTTTTCATTTATTTTATGCAATTCGCAGCTCTCAGAATAAACTCGGCTACAAGTGCTTCTTCGGATTAAAGACAATATTAAAATCTAAGCTCGTTTCAATTAGATCTAAACCAACTTTATACAAAATAATGATACGCCCTACAGCGTTATATGCATGTGAAACCTGGGCCACAACAGACGAGCAAAACCTGACAAGATTTAAGAGAACGGTTATACGACATATTATTGGCCCCAAAAGAAACCAAAACATGAGAGAATATGCGTGAAGGAAGAATGAAGAGGTAATAAGCATGTTACAGGATCCAGATATAATAGCTACTATGCAAAGCAAAAGGATAAGCTGAGCAGGGCATGTATTGCGGGGTGCTTGTAAATTGCACCCACATTAAATAGGTAGTCAAATACTACAGTGAATTGCGTCCGGGACTTTTTGGGGTCTAAATGAGTAGAGTAAATTGCGCCCATAGTATCTACTATCTAAGTAACCTCAAATTTATAATTTTATGGATAAAATATTAGAGTTACAATCTGAAATGTATATAAAAATTAATTGCATAAATGAACCTTATAGGTTCATACATTTTATACGTTCCTATATTTCAAAACACCATATAAAAAAAAAAAAATTTAAAAAATGGAAAAAATTATTCAACAATACAATGAAAACACTATTACGAAGGTTGAATATGTGAAGATGATGTCTCATTACTATGCAGATAACTTATAACTGTGTTTTTTATTATTAACATTTTTAACCTAATAAAAAATATTTAAAAAACTATAGTTAATACCATAATATTTAAAAAAAATATATATTTTTCTATTTTTATTAATTAATTTATTCATTTCAAGTAGGTAAACCAAAAAAAACTTTTTTGGAGGACAGTGATAGTTGCCTCCTTGTGGTTTCTGGGTAATGCAAAATGACTATCATAAAAATAATATTTCTATTGGGCGCTATTTACTACAGAAAAATTTGTACCTGAAAAATACCGGGTGCAATTTACAATTGTTTCCCTTCATTTTTCGTTTGCCCGTATGGCGAGATCGAGAACAGACAATCGGTCAAGTCACCTGTTGGAAGCTGAAGAGCAAACGACCACTTGGCCGTTCAAGACAAAGGTGGATAGACAGAGTCCATAAAGACTTAGATATTCTGGGAATCCTGAACGGTAATGAGTAGGGTTCGGGACTTGTTGCATTTGCATATTGCTTAATAATGACCGCAAAATAGTCCAAGTAAGATTTAAATTTGTTTTAAGTCATAACAGATTGAAATACAAAAATTTTAATTACATATTTTCGCATATTTTGCCGTTTTCTAAGCAAAATGCATATTTGACAAATTTTGGCAGTTTAATTGTTATTTATAGCATATTTATGCAGTTTTTGTTTTATGTTAAGTACATTTATTTTAAAGGTTAACTTTATTTATTTTTTACTTTCATACGTTATTCAATATACCTAATCACTCGTAATAAGTAATTGTTTCTTCGTATAGCTCGGTTTATTAATAAAGATGAGATAATAATATTATTAACTGGATTTGGCAACTAGGGAAATACTTAATTATTCCTGCGAATACTATCGTTTATCGACGATAAATTATTGACTTATCGTAAATCGTTTAAGAGTAATACTAAGAGTAAGGAATAATAATAATAATAGTAAGAGTAAGGAAAATAAGAATTCCGTTTGTTTTCGTGCGTCGTGGCTTTTAAAATCGTTATTTTTGTAGCTCTCGTAATTTTAAAGATGCCGAAAATAACGAACGTATTAGACAATATATCACCGAGTTTGGAGAAAAAATTTTCATTGTAGGAGAAGACGGAGAAAACGAAATCGAACATACACTTCAGTAATAAATATTAATAGTGTTAGTGTTGTCAAAAATAACTAATTACAAAAAATTGTCTAAATCAAATTTTTAATTGGCATTTAAAAAATATTCAGTTGCATATTTTTGCGCATATTTCGGTTATTTTAAGTGCATATGTGCATGCATATTTCCTACAATTTGTGTGCAATAAGTCCCGAACCCTAGTAATGAGCTAGCCACGGATAGAGACAGATGGAAGGAAGTGGTGGTAGCGGCGAAAGACCTGAATGGTCTGTATTAAGCCATTAAAAAAAAAAAATCGCAGCTCTCAGTCCTTGCAGTGTAATCGTGTAATCGGCAATTTCACGAGATCGGCGCAACGTAAAACATTTAATTACACGAAATTACGACTTATAAACTCGCCATTATGTCATTTAATTATGCGGGATTAATCGTAATTCATTATGCATACAGTTTCACGTTGTTTAAATCCTGAGAACATTTCAATTAAAAATTATTTTAGTATAAATATTATAATCTTTATACATATTTGTACTCGTACATTTACATTTACTCTAACAGTTTTAACGAAGTTTAGTACTGTTCAATTATTTTATACTTTCGCCGTAATTGGTATTACTCAAGTTTTTAGTCATGGACGATTAAATATTTATTGAAAACAATTATCTCTACGACTTTTTGTTGTAATTGTTACTAATCAATTTTGTAATAGCCATATAGTGGTTATTCTTACAGTGCAGGTATACCATTCATTGTAACCTTACTAACACTTATGTTTTATTCTATTATCGAAACTGATATTTTATTTTCTCGTACGTTGTCTATTTCATTTTAAATTAGTTTCACTTGTCATTTTTAAGTAACATTGCGTCACAATTATATTTTTTAAATATAAATATAGATATTATGAAATGATAAAAGGTAAAATCATACGTGCCATCGCTGCCTGATATCGGACACACACACACACACGCACATACTCAAAATAATATTATAAACATTTCTGATTATGCAATGTTTATCTTTTTTTCTAAATGTATATGTGTTATAACTAAAAGGCCCAGTGCCCATGTTAAAATTATTCTTCTTGTTCGTAATGTAACAGCGAACAACACATCGCGTTTCCAATTATTATTATTTTTTTTTCATTTGCACCATCGTATTTATTTGTTAATTATTGTAAAAGTTTGTATTGTGTGCCAATATGTGCAAGTTATTAAAACAAAATTAGTTACCATCAAGCGTCTGCGTGTAAATTTAGAATTATGTTAGCTTTAAACAGCGGTTGGCCAGTCTGCTCTCCGCGTGATTGTAAGTAAGAAATTTGTATTATTTTTATCATACTTATTATTACTATTTTTGATTGCATTGCTGACAAGGCAACTTCTACTATTATATTATTTGTCGGAATTGCAGTAACAATTAGTTAGCATTTTTTTTTTTTGAAATATATGTACACACAAGTACACATTTACACATCAACATTTACCACGTAGCTTATCAGATATGCGAGGCAATCCTAACCACTCCGATGAGCTACATAAACTACAAATACACAGTGTCCATTAAGTCACTTTTCGGTGGACGTATGCATTTTGGTGCCCGATGTTAAGCGTAACTTTACACGCTCGATCCAAACAGGTATTATAGCACTTTATAGAATAAATAAAATAACACAGCTGATCATAGATCACGTAAGGATGTGTTTGGAGGAACTTAGAACCCCGTTCAAAAAGTAATGTGACAATATTTTACTAAAACTGTCAACAATTATTTTTCTTATCTATTATTTAGTTCTTCTAAATATACTTTATTTTTAAAATAAGTTTTTTCCAACAGGGGCAGGACTTGTCCCTAGTAGCCCCCTGGATTCACCCATGATATTATATTTAATTGTACATTATTGGCGTACTTGATTTTTTTAATTTTATTAATTCTAGTAGGATCCCCTTCAATTTGAAGCCCATTCATTCTTCCCAATCACCTCCTGTAATCGTATCTACTAATTCTCTCTTCTACTAGGTTACCTGGCTTTTTAATTTAACGTTTCGTTTAATGATAAGGGTTTTTATTTTTTTTATTTTATTTATTTATTTTTTAATAATGATTATAACTGTTGAGAGTAATTGTAACACAAAATATAAATAAAAAAAATAAATAAATAAAAAAAAAAATGTTAATAAGATTTTGGTATTACCTTTCAAAGAATACTAGGTTCTGTTTCTGAACGCAGATATTATATTTAATACGTATTATTTTACAATATTAGTGCTTTGCACATTAATATGTAATTTTAACAAACGAATTTCAACCATTTTGATTAATCAATGCAACTCACACGATATTTTAAGAATTGAGCAAGTGTATATTATTTTTAAAGCAATTAGTAGAATATATATGTACGATTATTACTTTGAATATATAACAAGCTTCTTGTTGACGAGTTTAGTCCGTCCTACGTACAACTAGTTTATTAACAACCCACTCGAAGAATTTGCGTTTTTACTACATTTTAGTAGTTGTTAAAAACAATTTAAAGTTAAACTGTAAACTATGGAGGAAAAAAACGTAACCTCGATTATAAATGTTATATAATATATTTCAGAAGTAGAAGTTAAAAAATTGTTGTTCGATCACGAGTGAATACGATAAGATCTTATTTGACAATAGACAATTAAGTATAATAAAAATAATAAAAAAATATATATTGAATTTATAAATTATATATATAAAATGTATGAATTGTTACAATTTAAAAACAATAATTTATAATCATTTTAACACGCAAACGTATTTTACTTTAATACTTGAACTTCATGAAATCCTTCAAAAATTAAAATAAACTTTTGGTCTTGAAATCGTAAAAAGTATAGGGTAAGATAATGTTATATTCAATTTCTCGTGATTATCACACTCAACAAACTATTGTCTTTTATTTTCTATATACATCGCATGTCTAAAGCGATGCTTTATATTATGGCTTATTACAATACTTGCCTTATGGTTTATAGTTATAGTCAAGTAATAATCTAATTCAGTTAATCGAACGTATCGAATACTTAAAATCACCTGGGAATAAAAGTATAACATAATCCCGGGCAACACATGTGTAATCTATTAGAAATACATTATTTTTATGAATTATATAGTGAAGCAAATTATATGTGTACCTGCAGTCACAGAGATGTTACTTGTACTTAAACTATAATGAATATGTGACCCTTATCCCAGTTGATTCGTGAACGTAGTACCTATTTGAAGTTTGAACGCAAGTTCGTTGATATTGTTATTATTATTTTTTTGTTTTTCGATCATATCGATTGTTAGAAGTCGTATAAATTCGTATTTATTTATTTTTCATATACATTTTCACGAATAATATTATAATTTACAATAAAGATTTGAAATTTTTAGAATCCGCAATTTAATGGTGAGTTATCATCGAAACAAGTTTATACCGCGGATACCATGCGGAAATAATCGAATTAATCGTTGTGGTTTTTTTTCTCTCTCCCGAATCCCGTTTCCGGGATAAATGGAAATTCTGGTCGACGTCACTACACCTCTTAGACCCCGTGTAATGTGCGTGCGTCGTATACTGATTAGTCGTAAACTCGCGTAATGAACAACGCCTCTTGTACACATTATTTATTTCCATTTCACTCCAGTCAACCCCTCTCGCTGCGGACCGCGCAGTAAACAGTTATTATCGTCCATAATGAATTCCGTTTTTACCGCTACGTACCCCGCTCGCGCGCTATTACCGCCGGAACCATTTCCGGAAGTGCCATGGTTGTGTAACAATAATAATAACATTATTATTATCATTAATATTATCATCATCGTCATCGTGCACGAACAACTCGAAGATAATTTTATGCTCGGCGATCGATAGTTTGGTCACGTCTTGTCGGGAAAAGAATACCCCATACATGATAATATGAAAAAAAAAAGAAAAAAAATGTATTATTTAATGCGCGCGTTAATGTATTAAAATTATTTTATGTGCGCGGACAAATCGTACTCGTGTTTTTCGATTGATTTTTCCAATAAACGCGCGTGGACATAGAAATCGACGCGTTTCGAAAAAAAAAACAGAAAAACGTTATAAATTTCTCGGACGTTTATAAAAAAAACTTGCTTCGTACACATCAGGTCGCTATTATACTATTTACGAGTCGCCGGTCGCGCTTTGTTAACTAGATATCCGCAGCTGTACGTGTACACACGCTTTTGTTTACCGGTCAAGTGCCGTACTGTTGTGTGACCGCCGCCACTCTGATGAATCTTCAAGACGCGCGCGTACGTTTAAACGCACACACACGTACATTTCGTACATGTTTACACAAGACATAATATATATGTGTGTGTGTGTGTGATATATTTTTTTCGTCCTATCTTTTTCGGACGTATAAAAAATACGCGTGAGAACATCTTGATCACGATCATCGTTTTTTTTTCCCCGCCGACTAACTGGAGCTAATACGTGTTGCTCGATAAAATAAAATTACGTGTACATATATATGTGCGTAAACAAATGCATGCATATTGTACACGTTGCGTACGCTGTGTCGACCACTGAACGTTTTATGATGTACTTTTAAAAAAAAAAAAATTTGATCGTGTTATTCTGTTATTATTATTTTTTTTTTACACTTTTGTTGTTATTATTGCTTTTACTTCGCGAAACCAGTTCCCGGCACCACTGTGTCCTACGCCTTTCTATGACCGGCCGTAGCGACACTGTACGTCCGTAGCACATGTAAAAATCGACGATGGGCGGACCAGCTATGTCGCCGCGGCACCGAAACGGCCATCGACACGTCGTCGATCGTAATCGTTAAACATTTTGTAATCCGAAAAAATATCGTTTACTGAGCGTTGTACACGATCGCTAGCTGTATTGCCCGGGAGATAATTTACTATTTTAGACCGGAGCATGAGCGATTTCGATATGGAAAAAAAAATTTTGTTTAAAAAAAAAGCACACAATTGCGGTGTATTTCAATGATATTTATTGTTCTTTACTTGCATCGATTCAAATTCTCGATTGGAAATTATTCAAAATCAACGTATCATACGTGATAAAATGTTGTTTAGATGATGACTATTGAGCCCGAGAGAGTCTAAAACGGTTTGGACCCTAAATAATACGATCTTCGACGAATACATTCTTGATCGCACTTGCATACGAAGTAATAAATACATTTCTACGAACATTTCAATTCAATCGACAGTTTAAACTGCACGCTGATATGTTAGTGATTAAGTGACTAATGTTTGATTATACACGCATACACACGCCGGCACATTTACAGGGGGTGGACAAAATAATATGAACACCTGACATACACGCAATTTATTTATTTATATTTACATATTGATTTATAAATAAGATGTTGGGCAACCGTTTGCTTTTAAAACAGCTTCAATCCTTTACGGAATAGATTCGTAAAGGACGTGAATAGTTTCCAACTGAATTTCGTCCCATTCTTCTACCAAAATATTCGCCAATTGCTTCAGTGATGTTGGAGATACAGTACAAACAATATGTAACTATAACGCATGGTGTTCATATTATTTTGTCTACCCTTGTACGGACATATTAAATGCTATAGACGTATATTATCGTATTCGTTCGCGGTTAAATTTTCGCAGTGAGACACACGTGACCGAAAGTGTGTGGTTCTATAAATGGACGTATTATAATGCTGTAGGTACTACTTGCATTTACGCATTTGTAGAACTATTCCCGTTCGGTCGCCGTAGCTGCAGCTGCTGTCCTGCACGAGTAAAGGGTACGCATTGTATTATTTTTCAACCCGTTGGATTTTCATCAGTACAATAAAAATTATTTCAATATATTATTTGGATATTTTCACACGCCCTTCGGCCTCCATTTATGGATAATACCGTGCAGCGCGTTGTGCTATAGACATACACATCCGTTTCGTACAACCATGTGCGTCTGTCGTCGGCAATCCGTATTACACTCGGTATTATGTTTACGTCTGTGTGGTATAATAGATTATGTGCGTGACAAAATATTTTCGATATTTCGTTCGCTTCCAACACAAATTTTTTCTAGTATTAATCCTACAAAATATTTGATACTTTAAAACATATTATATTGAACAACAGCTTAAGAGTATATATATAAAAACTATGCCGAAGTCGAACACAACCCGATTAGTTTTTAATAGTGTAAATTTATATGGAAGCCACGCTTATATATTATATTATGTTGCTAAGTAATAACTTTTTGCGTCAAAGATACATTACAATAACGCTATAGACGAACGAGTATTACATTTCCAAATAACTGACGTGAATAATATTACTCTAAAATATTATATCATGGACTATATATGTCATATCTGTTTAAGTAAACCGTCGACCGAATCACTATAAGCAATTGGACAAGTATGATTGGAATTGAGCTTGTTTCAGTTTTACCCAAAATTTGATTTCTTGTGAATTGATACAAACAGTAATCTAATGAAATTTTATAATATAATACATGGGTATAGTAATAATAAACAGTTAGTTACTATAAAAACTTAAAATGAGTATAAATCGATTGGTGTGTGTGATACATTATTTTTAGAACAATATGTTTCTAGATCTATCGTTTTAATTGTCTTCCCAAATGTAACTATTGTATTTTTAACTCTGCATTTAGTGATAGATATATAATAATTAAAAAATAAATAATGTTCAACATAAATCTATACAGTAAGTTTATTTTATAGATTTAAACTTCTTCGAGAAAAAAAAATAAAAATAAATATCTGTTCAAGGTATCATTGTGTACTAATAGAACATAATATTTATTTACATCCCGGTATATATTATTCTATATAATATTATTATGGTCGTGACATATGTATCTTTTATTGTGACATATACAGCTTACCTACGTATCCATTAACATATCGTTCAACAATTACGCCACTGTTTCTCTTTCGTAAAAACATTCGACTATTATTGTAGAAGTTTCGTCCATTTGCCGAGTGATAAGATCTCTGACGAAGAACGATCTTAATGTGCACATGTATTGCACGATCAATATATTCCATAGTTACACGACTATTATTCAACAATAACATTGGATCTAAATTGAAAGTAAATCGTTGAGTGGTCTGATAAACTGTGGTCTCGTATTTAGTACTTGCACAATAGGTATTGGTTCCTATTATAATGATTCCTATAAAACGAAAAGATTTATGGATTCTTCGCTTATAATGTTGAACCATCAAACATATTAAACAGAAAAAAACATGTTACAAAAAAAAAAAAAGAGAAACTGTTTTATTATTATTGTAAATGTTATTATCTCAATTGAAACTAATAATACTACTTATTATCCAGAAAAAGTATCAAACTATAATAAACATAAAACTTTTCTGGTACCATACATCACAATTTTCTGTTATACGTTGTATTCATTACCAAACGTCAAAATCGTTTTGAACATTAATTTTGTTTAACTTATACAATGTTGCAGAAGTGAAAGGCTACTTTTTTGTTCTGAAAATAATTAAAAATAGACTAAGATCCTTTTTTACGTAAGAAACACTTGGTATTGTATCTTCAACTATGTTATGGAAAATAAAGTAATATCATAGTATATTATACAATGTAATATAATAATGTACATTCAAGTGTACTTTTAACTATTATGTTTGTATATATTAATTGTGATACAAATTAATTCACCATTGCTGTAGAGTAATAAATGTATGTTCTAGTTTATCTAAAAATATGAACTATTTCGTAATTATATTAATCATTAATTTTAAAGAACGGTTGTTTATAAAAAAAATACTTTATTTTGATCGTATTCTAATGCAATTTTAATATAATTATAAAAAGGTGTTTAAACGCGAAAAAATTAACAGCAAATATTCTTGCATTAAATACATTTCAATAGTGGGTCAATAAAAAATATATTGTTCGTTCGACCATGAAAATAAAACTGATAGTTCACATTTTCACGTAAATGCTAACATTTTCCCACATATGTATGGTACTACGGTATTCAATGTATTATTATCCTGTGTTTTCGTGTCAAGAAGTGTGCGTACAATATTTTCATTGAAATGCGATTTATAATTTTTCTACTCGTGAGAAATGAATCAAATTGGATTGGACGGGGTTAAAACGATTATGATCAACGTCGCCTGTTAAAAAAAAAATGTGATTATAAGATGTAAGAACATTTTCTATGAAAATAAAAAATTGATGGACTTAATCGCATCTCAGTGCGTTTTTGCGGCCATGCTAATTGTTAAGATTATTTGGACACCTAATGTTAGACGAGGTCAACGCTTCACCGATACTCGAGTATAATATTTTTTAATATATATCGCAATAATATATTTTCTCACACAATTATTCTCAGTACATTATACGACACATCGACAATCGACTGTACAAAAACGTTCGTTAAACGATTTGTTTATGCGTACATTACAATCCGAATGTGTAACGGAGTGAACATACGTCGAACGTAATCGCTCGACACGCAATCGTGTACATCTAATCGTGTTCAATCCGTGTTTACATTATGAATTAACACACTTAACGCGTGTCGTAAATAAAGATCATTGATCGCGATCGTACGTCGGGTCCGTACATTTATACAATATGTTAACCAAATAACCAAACGTTTTTCCTTAGGTGAACTGTTCGAAATTCGACCGTCCGAAGCATCCTTCGAACTTTAAGAGTGGTTTTTGGTGGTACAACATCCTACATGCCGAGATTTTAAGAAAACGTTATTATAAAATATTATATCATATTAAAAAATATTACGGGCTCGCTTATCGATCAGTAGGTCCAGTGTATATTATATGAATTGTAAACTACCTAATCAAATGTTCCGTTAATAATGTCGTTCAACAGCCCTCGAAAGCGACTCAAATTTTTTCTTTAATTCAGGCTCATAATTTACAAGTTAAATTTTGGTAATATTTAAATCAGATGAATCCTTAATATATTTGTGATTTTTTTTTTTTTAATCTAATGTCGGATCAATTTAGAATCGACTTTTGTGTATTCTTTTTTAACACCTAACCTTGTGTTTTCTTGATTTTATCAAGAAGTATGGACCCGACAAAAGCCCAATTCAGTATTCACAACCACGCGTGATTTGATTTCGTTATAAAATTATCCACATTAAAAACGTTTATAATGTGTATCTCGCATACTCGTATAATTGATTCCTTAAATACGGATTTAGGAGGGGGGGGCGATCGCCAACATCGTCCCCCCCTAAAATACGCCCCTGTCCGGTAGTGCTTTCTCGTGAAACACATTTGAAGAACTGATTGGGTGAGTAGAGTGAGTAAAGGAACAAAGGATCGCGACGCGTTTCTCGGTTTCGACAGTACATCGATTACGCAGACACGCGCGCGCGAGTAAGTATAAGCACGTGCACGCAATAAAATACGAGAGTGGACGTCGTCGGCGAGTGAACTCTCTGCGTGCAGTCGATGACAATGTCGATGGCGCGTATCAACAATATCAATTATCGGTCGAACAGCTAATCAGTAGAAGCGTGCTGAATACGCTCGTCCGCAGGCTGCGATGTAGGAACGATAAACAGTTCTCCGACTGCGACGACGACTCGCATTTATCGCTCACATTACGCAGGTGCACCGTCGTCGGCAGCGAATGCAATGTGCAATATTATTCATTACGATGTACGCGTACGATAAAACGACGGGAAAAAGTGTACTCGGACAGTGTTGTCATATCACAACGATTGGTTGTGTTTAAATATTACTTCTAGTGTGCACTTGGGAGGAACAAAAAAATAAAAAAAAAAAAACAACGCAATTTTTTCGCAGAGAATCGTTTTCTTTCCCGTGAAAATCATCTAACGTGCATAATGGTTATCAATTATATTATAATACTTTGCTCTCTTCTATACGCGTTTATTTGGAAAATCGCATATTGTTATAACGTTATATACATTTATTTTATGGGAAAAACATAGTACAATTAAGTTTTCGGTTACGTCTATCATATTATTTTTTCAAAGAATATTTTTTTTTATCACTATCTTTATTTTATTTATTTAAATATGTAAACCGATGGCGCAGTGTCTGTAATATCCTGCAGACAATAATATGGTACGTTTTTTACCACGATGAGCAATACCCAATTAAATGTACCTATTAAGTATACCTATATATAATATACATGTATAATTAATCTATATATTACTCGTTCGTTCGATACAGTATACATGTTAATAACTAATTACTATACATAATATGACACATAAAATATATTGTTAATTATGTTAATTGTTTAATATTCCTGTAACCTTGGTACGTTTATTTTATAATTATTTAAATCATAACCCCATAATATATGTCCAAATACATTCGACCAACAATTTTTTTTTTTTGCACGTACATGCAAAATAGAAATATTACACTTATTGTTGTTACTTTAAAATTAATATTTCTACACACTTTCATTTTTTACAAAAATGTTCTCAACTAAAAGTTGTGCGTAAGAAATATCAAGTGATTATCATTCGAACAAAATGTATTTTGTACACCGTCGGTCAAATTTAGGTTATTAAATTGTTTATAAAATGTATAGAAATTCATACATTTATAAATCAGAATTGTATAAATCATATTTAATCAACCTCATCTCGATCTCAATTGTCATGAGACTGTAATTTTTTGTTCGGACATAATAAACCTAATATATAAATAATGTATACCTAAATATTGTTTTATTAATTTATGATGAACCGATGGCTCATATCAATGCATAATTCTATTTAATTATAATTGTATTTATATAATGAATGATGAAATGATGAAAAACATTATTCAAGGCCGACAATATTATTTATTCCTCGAAAATAACTAGTAATTATTTATTAAAATTTAATTTTGTGATTGTAATCAGAATTGATATTTTTAAAAACATAAGTTCTTATATATTTTTAACATGTGTTTTTCACTTGATTGATCTTTGAACAATTTTTTTTACCTTATACTTATTAGTCGTTTTGTTATCATTAAAATCATTTAAAATATTTTTCAGCTTCAAATAGCTACTATATACATACGAGTTAATAAATTTGAATACACTTTTGAGTTAAAATTAAATTTAAAAAGTAGATTATATTCATTGATTTATTAACTTTTGCATAATATACCTATTAGTATTTGTATTTTAAAAAAATTTAATTTGCATAAAATTAAAGTACATGAATTAATGAGCAATTGATATAGGTACTTGATATAACTATTTATTTACTATGTATAATACGAGTACAGTCTTGGGTCGATTTAATTTTTATATTCTTGCATTTTATAACCGATTTTAAAGCTATTTGTACACTAATTGCATCCCATGTCATTTCAAATATCTAATAAAATTATAGGTGTATGAAAGTTTAAAAATCACTAAATAAAAGTAGAACGTATAATTGAATTTATTATTGCTTATTGTATGCTTTTATTTATTCGTAGGTATTATAATTTATAATACAATCGCGTAAAAAAATGTATTGGCGATAGTATTAATAAAAAAAAAATTCTAAACCATTGGATTATTTTTAGTTTTTTGTGCAATATTTACCAAGCAATAGATATACGAATATAATAGATACTCGAGCGATTTACATCGATAGAGCCTATTTCTCACGGGAATTTTAGCTCGATCGTTGTACTGTTTTTAAACGTACCTACTATGTGTACCGAAACGATTTTACCACGATCGACATGCGTTGTTCTGTAAAATATTATAACTTCGATAAGATGTGTAAAAAATGTCTACAATCATCTTAATGTAATTATTTATTTAAACACTACTACTATTTTTTTGAAGCTCATTGTCTTAAAATATTTTTAGGAACACCGTATACTTGTGGAAAGCGACAACGCATTTTTATTTTGAAAACTAGACCAGTACCACTAGATTTTGATCCACACGACTGCAATCTCCACGCATTTGAAAATTTATGGTTTTTGAAACTCCGCTGCGTCCGAGCTCCCAAGCGTATTATTTTTAAAAACATTTATGATGAGTTTAGCAACAACGCATTGTTGATATCGCGAAACGACATATGATTTTGTTGTTCTTTAATATTCTTCTTTTCGCAGTACAATATTGAGTACTGATGAACTCGTACCCGCCATCCCTGCAGTAACGAACAGCGTTCTGTAACGGCATCATCCATTGATTTTTTTAATAATTCAAGTAGTTTTAAGTCGACCGATCTCCAGGTAACGATGGTGGACGGGGAGGGGGGGCATTCGCGTTAATACATCAATTTGCGTCGCAGGTAGTTACAGGTACGCGCGTGCCCCGTATACTTGGCCTCGGCAAACGCGGCTTTCATAATAATCGACACACACGTGGTACACGCGTTTCACGTAAAATGCGAAATAAAAAAAAAAAATACCAATATTACTCCGATCCGGCCGTCGTGGGAACGATATTACTATCTCTGTACGCGAGCCGATCTATTGCGACGTACACATGTATATTACATTATTATTGTTTGCGATACGAAAAATTGCAATCGATGCCTGCCTTTTAGCTTTGTCGTCATGCATCCGAATCGGGTTGAAACGAACTGATGGCGACAAAAGTCCGATTCGACGCGCAACACGTATAATTTAATGGTACGCTATTGCAGCCGAATGGTATTGGTTTTTCGTGATCGGAATACGTAAACGATTACTGCAATTGAGCTACGAGTACCGTCACTAAGGTTATTATATTTATGACGTGCGTGTACACGTACTCGTGCACTTGTGACTATGCACCACGCATCAGTGTTGCGGTACACCCACGCAGGACGCGATGCACAGTAATCTGCACCGATGCACTCAAACTTTTCTCGGATACGTGTCGGTACAATATTACACTTGATTCGACCACGACTGTATGAAATACTGTTACTAACCATAATATGCCATGGTAATGCATAACGAGTGCAGACGGTTTGCGAGTCCGATTTGTTCGATGCATTAAATGCGTGATTTCCCACTCGTGAACCACTAACAGCGATAACAAATTCACTGAGGCCTACCGTAAAATTTTAAGTATTTCGTACAACGGTGTCAATCGATCAATTGGTCTACACCAATAATATGAGTGTATATTATAAAAAAAAAAAAAAAAAACATGAGCTGTAGTGTCGAAATTAAGGAATATGCATATCACGTAAACGAATTAGCACAACTTACCGGTACTCAGTACGGATATTATATGGATCATAAATCTACTGTCAATAATGTGCTATGGAAATTTAAAAAAAATATATATATATTTAAAAATAGGTGAACAAAATAGTTTTCAGTCGATTCCGAAAATAAGTTGGTATTCGTACGTGCGTTAAGAAATAAATGATTCATTAGTTACAGAAAACTTAATTTATTTACCAAGTGTCCACGTTTCCTTCTGAATTCTAAAAGAGATTTGAATCGATTTTTTTTAGTAGACCTTATACAGATTGGTTTGATGATAAACAATGCATTATACGTTAAGCCTACCGTAGCTAAAAATGTTATTTTCACAACAAACCGTGTATTTAATGTTATCATGATCGGCATCCTATTTTAGATTTTAAATGGAGCAAAGGATCTTATGATTTTACAATGATATATTTTTAATTTTTTTTCGTACACACTTTTTCTGATATAAATACTAGTCCAAAAGTTTCGGCTGGCAACTTTTTAGATTTGAAATCGGCTTGCGATGGTACTTTATAGAGGTTTCCAAAATCTTAATAAAAATAAATAAATTATGTTTAATTTATGTTTTATTATTTTAATTTCTCGCATTTCGTATTCATGCAATGTCATTAATTTATTTTTCAGTAAGAAATTTATATTTTTGTTTTACCATAGAAATGCTAAAACTGACCCCTATAATGTATACTCTTATGTTTGGCATTGAAATTGTCGCAATCATAATAATTTTAACCAATGTCTCTGTATATGCATTAACATAGAACATAAAATGCCATCTTACAGTTTATACTCCTTCGTATTTTTCTCGGTGACATACTTACTTACCTCACTGCGTTATACATATTAAATCAGCGAGCCAGAAATGGATAAACCTCCGTAGTAGCGGAGTGACGTTTTTTCTAGGATATAGGTCTGCGAATCATAATCTTTATTTATAAATTAACAGCACAGCAATATTTTAGTAAGTGTTATTGTTATGGACTGTAAGCATATACCTAATACGTATACTGTACGTATGTATTACGTTTTTGTATGTAAATATGAAAAATATGAAAAATCGGTAAGGCACGTGTGGACGTGTTACGTAAAGCAATATTTTTACTCAAATTGATTCGAATATAGAAATTTCCGTGTTAAACATTAACTGTTTACGAAATATCATAATTGAGTATCACATATTAAAAAAAAAAACACAGTAGTACGTTTTTAGTTCATTAAATTGGCGCGTTTTTCGCTCTCGAATGTGACACTGCCGGACGGTGATTCAATTTTTATGAAACCTGATGACGACGCCGCCCATGCTTCGGGGTGGTATTGTGTTGATTATGGTGTATAAAACCGGCTCAACATATTAATAAATGTTATAAAAACACTTTTGATTCACATTTTTTACACGCACACACACATTTATTTCACTCACATAATATTATGTAGGGCATGTTATGCAGCGGTGATCAATGTAGAAAGATAATTATGTTGATAATTAGTAAACAACGAAAAACATTATTATAAGTTATTAAAAGTCAAATTATACGTGTGATTAACTAACTACTCTGTGCACAGTAATCGTGTCGTCGGAATTCCCGTTTGATCACTGCGTGTAGTGTACCTTCTAAACATGACGGATACAGCTTACACAAATTGTCTACAACTATTGGAGTAACTGTACAGAGTAACTGTAGCTGCAGCAGTGGTATAATTTTGAGTTTGGAGGTGACAAGAAGAAAGCAACCTTAGCGGCCTACGCCCTAGAATTTCACTTGGTTGGCAAAATTACCATTTCGAACGGTTTTCTCAGATATTATTCTAAGCAGTCTAAGACTTAAAGTGTAAACTCTAGTAAGTGAGTAGTAAAAGTTTAGAGTGAGTAGACTCTAAGCGTTTCATAGGTGCAAAGTTTTAAAGTACATTTTAGACTTTACTATAGAGTAATATAAGATTATTTTTTTAAATTTGTATCAATTTTTTTAAAACAATATGTTTTCATAGTGATTCTAATTCGGATGGCCGATCTTCACGAAGACATGTATTATAGGGAAAAACGTAAAAGATAAATTATGCATTTACTCATAAATCAATATAGTCTTGTAGAATGGAATAAAGTTTAATGAATATGAGTTATCTTTACTTTTTCACTCCTCTACAAATCTATCTTGGGTAAACTTCTGACCAACAATATTCACGACCTTGTATTGCATACATTAGTTCATATTTCCATTACGGTTCATGTTTTTATGACGAATGAAATATACACTGTAAATGGTCGGATAACTTTATTAGTGAGTTTATCGTAGTATGTGGTGGAATTTAATTTAATTAAAAAAAAAAAAAAAAAATCATATTTTGAGCACTAGAAACTATTTAATAATAACTCTAAACATTTAGAAAACGCACAATCCCAATTCGTCGATAGCCTCGTCCATATAAGGGGATTCTATCAACGTAATCTAAGTACCTCCATAATATTAAGAGTTGATTTTATATAAATAAAATATAATATCCATTCAAAGAATCGGGACTTCTTTTTTTATATGTAAATATAAGTTTTATTTGATTTTGTTATGAAAAAAAAAATATAATTTATAAATGTTTTCACTTTTTAAAAGTTGATTTTAATAATTACCAGCGAGTAGGCATATGTAAGTAAATAAATAAAAATAATTATCAATACAATAAACGATGGTTGTACGTTTTTTCAATTTAAGGTTTAGGTTTAGTAATTAATCTAATCTAAAATAGTAAAATATCTTAGGAGATTCGGTTAATTTAGCCAGTATACAATAAAAATAGTAGTTTCAACTAAAATTATATTATTCGTTTTTTTTTCTCCAACTCGAATTGTTTAGTTCTTGCGTGTTTTAATTTTATTTTTAACCGGATAATGATGTGTGTCGTTTTTTTTTTTTGATATTTAACGCAAAAAAATCATGTCAACAACAAACGCGCACTTCATTTGACCACATTTCATAACATTTATTGGAAAAATATCCACAAATGTTTACGTTTTAATAAGAATCGGTTTTTTCGGAATTTCTTTTTTCATTCTCTACGAAACAATATGTTCTGTGTTCGGGCAAAAACGTAAGCCGAGAGCAAATTAGCTGTACGGATTTTAATTTGTAAATTATCCGGCTATGTAATTCAAACACTCAAGTGACCGCAATATGCACGACCGCGGTGATGAAAACCGGGCAGTGGAGCAAATAATAATAACGTTACATTCAAAATTAAATAATCACTTCGCGTAACAGATGGAATAAAATTAAGGAATTTCATTGAAAACACAGTGGATGGACGTAATAATAGTTTACAGTGTTTTTTGGGTCATTTTTCGTTATTATTGTATAGGTAACGAAATGATGTAAATCGTAACGCGTTTTCTTAACGACCACGTATAACAGTGTTGTTAGACGCATACATAAATTAATTAACAATTACAAATGCAGCACGCAGGCACGTGTACGGTACGTGCGTAAACAATTATTATAAAAGTCTAAGTACGCGTGCATTTCTACGGATGGTACAATTATCGAGTCGAAAAAAAAAGAACAATATGCGGTCGTCGATTAACGTAGTTGTAGTAGATATAAGTTGGATGACGACTAACATATATATATTATATAAAACCTGTGCAGTTTTGTTTAGATCATCCGGCCAGATCAATGTACCTGCACATTTAAAATCGTATTCATTCCTAAGATAAGTTTCTGATCCAGTCGACCTTATTTATTCCATTAGAGTTTTTTTATTTTTTTTTTAATTATCTAATTAAAAATACTGTATACCACCATCTACTTACTTGTTCCCGAACAGTTTTCTCGTTAAAATGTATTTCAAGTATTGTTTTTAATTTACGACCGATTCGTTTTCTTAAGTAACGTTATACATTTACGCGGTATGGAATTGTAACAATTTAACGTCCGTGAACTATTAATAATTATAAACTGTCCGTTTTAAAATATTCCGTTGAACTCCCGGATACACCTTATCGGTACATAAATTTAGCAGTTTTTTCACCGTACGAGAAAGGTTATACTTTTATATTTTTTTTTACCCAAGGATATTATCTGTCATGTTACGATTGACTTTGAAACGAAATGCGTAATATGTAATATTTATGCGCGACAAAAATTGTGTTTTGCATACTGCCATTAAACAACTCGAACATCATATGTTAATAAGCGAGTTAGAAGAATTATTAATCATGACGTTAATTCTATGTTTTTAGGCGTTTTACATTTACTATGCCTACATATTATGAAGTCTGTTAAATTAGCTAATATATTTATTCCGACGCGGAAAATAAACTCGTCAAAAAATTCAAGACATATTCGTATGCATACACGTATCTTGAACGACGATTTTAAAATTTTATTCTGCATTCAATTGTTTTTTTTTCAAATATGTTCCTAACTTTGTATGGATTTAATAATTGACGTTTTTATTTTCACGGTATGAGTGACTTCATTGGTGACGAAACATAAAAAAAAAAAGATAAAAACTATTGAACAAACATTTTTAGCATAATTCGAGTTGTAAATTGTACACTACAAAGTGTTAAAGTAATTTTATTATAAGTTTTAAATTACAATTTGTAATATACGTTTTATAAATAAATATTATATGCAAATGTGAAAAAAATTTACATTTTTTATCAAAAGTGTGATAGTTTTTCGTGTATAGTTAGTTTTAAAAACTTAGCCATTTAGCCTATGAACAAAATTATTTGTATAAAACACGATTTTCGTTTGATGTGTTATTAATGGAAATTTGTTGAATAAATTATAACAAGCATATTTTTAGTGCCCATATAAATGTAGACATGTAGTATGAGCATAACTTGTTTCGTTACAGTTGATTTGTGTGAATATAGTGGATATGTGAATATATTTCATTATTTTTGGATATTATTACTATAGAAAATATTTAGAGATAAATTAGGTAGTAGTTAAGTAGTTATACCGATCATGAAATATATGTTTTTGTTGTTAGTTGATGACAAGTCCGTCATAACGATCCTGAAATTATTATACACTCGACATTTTATGCTATAGATATAGTTATAATATCTAGGTAACTTTCAGTACCGTGTGATTTCTAAAAATTGCTTTATTTAACATTTTAAACTTGAATATAAATTGATTTTACATACGTATGAAATTTTTAACTACTTTTTATCCAATAAAATTATCTAGCATATTTTATTCTTGATTATTTCAATAAACAAAGTAATGGAATGTGTGGTATTTATATGACATAAAATCACGTGGTATAAAAAGTTAGAATACATTTAAAATGATAATTTATCAAATGTATTTATTTATTTTAAGTGAAAAAAAAAGAAATTATAAACAAACTGCATATTATAATTATAAATTGTTATTTGTAATTTTAAACACACTTTTAATTAAAAATATCATGAAATATTCAAAATGTGAAGTATGATTACAAATAAATTCTATTCAAGTCATTAACTGTCGAGTTATAAATTATAATGATCGTTACTCATAAGTTCGTTGATATCTATCTTATCATAATTTATTTGAAATATTGCAAGTTAAATTCAAGTTCAAGATAATACATACATAACTAAGTTGTATTCAAAATAGTTATGTATGCATTTTTAGATTATAATTAATATACAAGACACTTTAACTATGACACTATCCTTCGATGTACCGAAAAATTAAAAGAAATGTATGCGCGAATATAAAAAAACGTAATATAATTCTGAGCTCGGAGAAAAATTAAAATAATATAAGTTCCATTTAAGTAACTTTGATAAATCTATAGATACGTCTCATGTATTATTAATAACTACTATAACGGTCTGATGGTTTTATTTTTGGTGCTACTCTCATATGCGGACTACAAATGCATACGGTCTACCATCATAAATGTAATATTAGAAAAAATTTAGATAAACTGCATTATAAACACGTAGATAAAATAAAATTGGTCAGATAAAATGTTCTGATACATGTCATATCTTGTATTTTCCAACTATGTTTATTATTATTAAAAGATACCTACTTACAATTATAACTGTGAGACATTATAACGAATTGAATAAATTTGCTAGTTACGTATTGGTCGTCAATTGTGTTGTACTGCGTTTATACTTGTGTCTGTTTTGTAAAATATCGTGTGCGGTGTGCATTATCCAATTAAAATATTTGTATTTGACTGTCGCAAAGAGTGAAGAGAATGCTACTGCATTTTTAAAGGAGCACCGTTTATTAGACATTGTCGAAGAAACATTGCCGTGTCATAAGTGTGGTTTTGAAATAGTTAATGCTAGAAAACAAGATAGAGGAGGTGATTTTCGTCCTGTTCTTCGTTGCAAAAAAAAAAGGATGTCAGACCACGCGTAGTACACGACAGGGGAACAATTTTTTTCATTACGAGGACTTGAACAATAGGTCTAATCGTAATCTCAAGCTTACTAAAATTTTAGAATTACTTTTTTTTTTTATATCAGATATTTCTTTGACAACAACGGCAACTTTAACAGGAAGAGAACAAGGGACAGTTACGGACTGGTTTAACATATGTCGTGAGGTATGTTCAATTATTGTTCATAGTCGGCCAAAGATGGTGTGAACTCAGATTGATCCAATACAGATTGACGAAGCTAGATTTGCCGGGAAGGGAAAATATAATTGAGATCGGTTACTCAATGTTGATCAACCCCCTTCATCGGAAGATAGTGACATTGAAGTCCAGAACGGTAGAAACCATGGACAAAGAGTAGATGGACCTTGGGTATTTGGTCTAAAAAAAGGTTCTGACTGCCGATATTTTTATGTACTTCGGAGAGACAAAAATACATTACTTCCAATTATACAGCGAGAATGTGAGGCTGGCTCTGTTATTCACTCTGATGAGTGAGCGGCAAATAATTTTCAAACTGTGATAAAATAAACGTTTTATTGCGAAAATCGTTTTTCAAATTATAAACTGTTTGATTTTGTTAGTGAATTTTAAAACGAGTTATTACGTAAAAATGTCGGCTATATGAGATTTCTTTTAAACTTAATATCTATTCTTACGTATATAGTAAAACCATTATAATGAATTATATTTTTATTGTTTCCAACATATATATTCAAGAGTAGTTGCCGTCTATTGTTCGCAATTGTTTTCCTAGAAAAGTAGAAACTTAAAGTGATTTAAATGTAAAACAGTAACTTTCAATTAAACACATGTCCATTTACAGTTTCGTGTAATGTAAGCAATTCAATAATATTAAATTTTCGTGCTTGGTGAAGAACTTATGATAAAAGAACATATCGAACGAGTACGCTTATAAAAATAATACTGTATAATGCGAATAAAATATTAATGACAAGTTTATTCAAACCCATAAGCCATGTAGAACGTTATGTTTAAAAATTATACTGATTTATAAATGGAAAAATCACTTTTGTGTACATTCATAAATAATAATATTTAATTTTAGCGCGTACCTATAAGGTTAATAATGATTATAAGAATATACATAAATAATTGGTTTGTTAAACACAATTGTACATAATCAATTGTCTGTTAAAATCAAGCTTCAAATCATTCGATAAATATAAGGTTTTCGATGTTATTATTTTCATACGTTTATTTACTAAAATGTAAGTGCAGTGTAACCTTATTACTATGATTGCTCTAACGAATATTATCTGATGTATCGGATTTTTAATGTGAAACGACCATTCATTAAATACTATTGTTTGGTAAACCAAAATGCGATTGTACACGGTTTTACTTTTTCGACGTGAACGATGAACCATGAGACTCGTTAACCACCCGTCGTGTCATTATTTTGGAAGCCACGAGAATTTTGTGCACCAAAAATCGTGAGGTGTACCGGAGAATCGCCGTCGAAACGGGTAACTAAAGACATGTGAGAGACGAGTTTGTGAGTGTGTAATATGTATGAAATCGTTTACTGGTAGATATACACGTATTCGGTAATACGCAGGTAATGGGTATCGTGAGACTGAACGTGTAAAAGGGATACTCTTCCAGAAAGATCGCCGGAGAAATCCGATGCCGCTCGGAACGTAAATGTCACAGTACGGCGTACGGTGTTTCGTCGCTCTCACCGTACGTATATACGTATAATATGATTTAAAAAAATATATATAAAAAAATACTATGGTCACTTCATCGCGTACGTTTGCAGCACACAAAAACGTAATCGATGGTGTTTATTTGAAAAACGTATCCCGTTCGTTTGCAATCCATTGTACGCGCAGTGTCGTATTGCGGCACAAGAATGGAGAGATGTCGAATATCTATTGGTTTTTATTTCGTCGGTTCCGTCCTTCGGTTCGTCTATTGAAATATTGAAATAACGCAAATGCAGCTCAAAGGCCGTACAGCCGTATCCGTCCGTTGTGAAACGAGTGCGATATTATGGAAGTCGGGGATTTAAATTTTGAACGGGAACAGTAGAGAGCGATTATTAGTTGTGCTGCGTACGTACACGATAAATACTGTCTACGTTGCCGCTGTAACGATCAAGGTCGTATTCAAGAGGTGATTCAGGGAGACAATAGTCCCCCTTGAAGTGTTTGAGAGGGTTACACAATTTTTACAGTTATTGTAAATTAAAATTGTTTATGAATGATAAATGAATAAAATCGTATGAAAAATACATATAGAATTGTAAAATTATTTATATTATTTAGTACCGTATAAAATGCATATCTATTTAAAAGTATTTTATTCAGACGTAGTTTAACTTTGATTTGCATGGGTACGGGATGTTCAGACCGACGGATCAGTGAATTGACCACTGATCAGTTTTATGAAGTATAATTTTCTATAACTTTGTTTAGGTAATTAAAACTCAGTTACTGTTTTGGATTCTATATCAGTTACAAATATTCTGTACTGAAATGGACGGCTTTTCGACGAATAGTTGAACACATTTGTTTTCGATTTTCGCACTTCGAGGAAGAGAGGCGGCGTTAAAATCTTAATTACGGCGAACGATCGATGACGTATTATCTATTTTCTATTTTATGTTGATCCTCAAAAGGTTTCCGCCCCATCAAATATAAAATTTGCTGCCCCGGGAAAATCCCCCCCCCCCTCGGCACAGATTGTTAACATCGTTCACGAAAACGCGTTTCGTCGTGTCGCTGTGTAACGTGTCACATCTTCGGTGCCGGGCACGGGGCCAGGTGATAAAACCGAACGAACGCGTGTCGGCCGCGTGTACGCGCTGAAGTGGTGCCGCGCCCCGACGGGGTGGCCTTGCACGCGCACTTGAGAAAAACACGGGTGCGCGGGTGCGAGGACCGGTGGCGGCGGACGATAACAAACGAGCAAACGGATACAAAAATACGTATATACGTGTAGTACCTCGTGCCTAAGTGAACGAGTGTACGGGATGGATAGGAGGAAAAAAGAAAAAAAACCGAAATTCCTGTGTTCCAGGTGGTGTTCGTGCGGCGTGCGTATCCTCGAAACTATACGTGTGTGTATCGGGTGCCGCCCGTTTCGTCGACCGGAACATCTGCCACGCGCCAGACACGGACGGCCCCCGAGATTGTGCCGTCGACGAAAATAATAATAAAAAAAAAAAACCACACGCGCGCGCAAGACGGAGCAGAGGATATAAAATAAATCAAAACCCGACCGGGGAGTGACGGCCGTATAGGAAGAAGAATGTAGACGACGCTTGGGGGTAACAGCCCGACGACCGGGTGCCCCGTAATAGAGCGTCGCAAAAGAAAAATAAATACAATGCTCGGTGAATGGCAACGGGAATAAAAGAAACGATACGTTTTCGGCCGAACACGTTTTGGCGTACATAACTATTTGTTGTTGTTGCCGTACGAACACGTATACGCATGAGCACGCGCCTTTATGTTTCAACATTTACGCACAATACGCACTTCGAATGGTCGCGAAAAACCAATTAAATGTTATAACTAAGGTTCGGAAGTTATAGGAGCCAAAAAAAAGGCAAAATGTGCACGGAAAAATTATAAAATATGCATGAAAAAATGAGAAACATGCAAAAAAAAAACATTTATTTATTAAAAGTTGATTAGTAAATTCTAAAAACCAATATTTAAAAAAATGATATTATTGAAAACTAAAATATGGCACATAACCGGTTGGCATTTGAGATTTTATTGAAAAAATAGTTAAACTAATATATTTTCATTATTTGTAAAATACCAAATAAATATACGTTGTATAATACCTGTTGCAATGAACCATCAATATTTTCATTAAATTCATAGTAGAAAATAAAAAATAACAATAAATATATATGATGGAAAATTGACAAAATATGCCCTTTTTGTTTAAAATTAGCAAAATATGCAAAATATGCATTTTTAATTTTCAATTTTTAAACTTTAATATTACATAGCTCGAATTTCTAGTTCAGTCCGCTGTAAATCGAGAGCATACAGAAAAATATGCAATTACTATAACTTCCGAACCCTAGTTATAATCGTGTACCTGTGGAAAACGGCCGGAGTAAAAAATTATTGGTTTACGCGAAACTGTTAAGTACAATATTTAACGTTTGCCAATTCAATATCGAAATAACGAAATGCATTTCAGTAATGTTGATCGCTGTTTAAAAAATATTTCAATTTCCGTTCCGTTTTCAAATGTTTCAAATTAAAATTGTTTAACTGACTTAATGTAAATCCGTGTTTGTGTATCGTGCATTCCACAGATTTTTGAGGTATTTTTTGTTATTGATGTTGCAGTACCCCCAGCATTTTAGATACGCCTCCGGTTGGATGCTTATGTGTTAAGACATAAGAACCGCTATAGTTCGGGTTATTGGGAAAACAAAATAGACATTGAACGCTCATGTGCGCTTTCAAAATGATTACTCGTATAAAGAAAACGAAAAACTATTGTTTGCTATATTTAAACGGTTTTCATCATTTGTTCGACATCGACTGTCTTGTGGCTCGTATCAACTGAACGCGACCGAGTGGTGTGCAGCTGCATCGATAATAGTATCGTGTATCGTAATGTACTCGTATTATAATACCGTAATATTATCCACGTTACCGTGAACATTATATTTTAAAATGGTTGTGTACTTTTTTCTCTATTACGATGTTTGTATAAGACGGAAACCGTCATAGGATAAATTTCGTCCTCTTCATTGAACGGATTTCCGTTGTATAATATGGGTATAGTACGACGAGTAACTACGTAACGCAGGTAAAGGAGCAGTAATAATATTTAATATAGTCCGGTCGAATTGGGTTCCGCATAAGGGTTTTGTCCGGACAACCGATACGTTAATTTCGTTTACCTTTAACGTGCAATTTATATGCATACAAATTCACTAAAATTAATGTTGCTAGGCTCTAGAGTTTTTTTTTGTTCCTCAGAAACAATATTTCATCTTTATAACATTCAGTTTCTCAAGTATATCCTATCTATCCGGTGTGTTTCTAACTTAAAAGCAGGAAATTGGTTTAACAGTTGTAACCAGATATAGAAGTAAGGGTTGTGTGCATCGCACACGAAACATGTAACACATATGCTGCACAGGAAATTAACTGCAGCGCCACACTGCACGTTCAACCTTTTTCAGACGATAGACCGATTAATTTAATTTTTGTTCATAGATGATCGCGACTATGAAACAATGAAGATTACATTAGATAATAGTATAGAATAATTATAGAATAATAGAGACCTATATGTTGAAATTATCTTGGAAGTTTTTTTTTTTTTTTGTTGAATTTAAGATTCAATTCGTTTAAATTTACATTCTACAATGCGAACCTTTCGTCGATTTTTTTGTAAATCTTATACTTTGTATCAAATTTTTGCTTTAGAAATTGACTTCTACAAATCACTAAACTGAAGTGAACATTTTTTAAGTTTTTTAATTTTTTTCAGATAGAAGTAAAGAAAACAATTTTTTACGCACAGTAAGAAATAAAATTTTATAATATAAAATTACAAATTGCCTACTTATAAAATATGAATAAAACAGTTAATAATTTCATAAACTATCTTTAAAAATTTGTTAAACTTATCAATATTTTTTTTTTAACCATACAGTTTATAAATACACAAATTGGTGTCATGATCTTACGATTAAATGGTACAAATGTCTAGCAAATAATTGTTACTATCAAGGCAAATCAGACTGAAACATAGAAATCGAAAAACAATCGAACAGAAAAGTTTAATAATATCTTTCTTATATCACTCCTACTGCGAACAACAACATTCGTGGTTGACGTGTATATAAAAATGCTACGATCACCGGGAAGAAGTGGTCCTCGGTGGTCACGTTCGTTCGATAAATATTAAAAGGTGCAAAATTAAAATTAAAAAAAAAAACACCGAAGTAATATGATGTTGGACGTGAAAAGCGTACCGACAACTTTTAGTGGCGTACACGGGCGCATAAATTATTGCTAACGTTACTGTTGTATTATACATTGTCCGTCACACGTCCATGTACGTGTATACGAAATCGTCATCCATCTGGCAGGCAATACGTGTTCGACGAATATCGTCCGAATTTGGAAGAGCAGCCGATTTAATATGATATACCGATAATGTATTATTATACACCTGCACTATAATAATCAAGGGGCCTTCCGGACTTCCGTCGTATTCGTCATCCTGTCTCGTCCATACTAATATTGCGTAGTGCCTTATGTTAATGGTTCGACGATGGGAAAAAAATCGTTGACGATCGCCAATTTATATCATAAACGTTGCTTATATATATATTTTCTCGGAGCTGTATAAAAAAACCCAAAGAATACCAATTGTCTTATTACATTATTTGACTGCAGTGTTTCATGACGTACGATACAACTAAGCCTGCTATCAGTGCAATATCATCATATTCGTTAACTCTCGAGAACGTCAATGTTAATGCTGCAGGTACACCTCGTTTGGGAAGTGGATTGCAACATTTTCTCTGTACAATTTTTTTCATATACATACCATATATATTTACCGTATTAGCTAATATAAATGCATAATCGTTGATTATATTCATTAAACTGTTAAAATATAATGTATAATGAAATCCTTTCTCGTTTAGACAATGCACCTATTGATGTACTTGGGCAACCACATACATTTTTAACCTCGGCGTAGATGACCGTGCAACAATACCATTTATTAGAAAAATATTTACCGAATGTCTAATTTAATTATTATTCGACTAAAATTATTAACTAAAAAATTTTGCATAATAAAAGGCAGAAACCTTCGGATTTTCTTATCGTCGTACAAGGGTGTTCCGGTGCCCTTTCATCTCTCTTAGACCGTAAATAATAGTTACGTAACTGTGCGATTATACATATGGTGTTCATCTTAAATTTTTTCTATGATGAAGTTGTGTAATAATCAACGTGTACAAAACACAAATATTTTCGTTAATAATACTGATTACATTGTACTGTAAAAATATAATATGCATATTTTACATATTAATTTCTATTTTTTTACCACCGTAATGGAACGAATTCAAATAATGATATAGGTATTTATAAATGAAAAATTCAAATAAAATTGTATTGTGTACCATTCGCATGTATAATAAAATGTGTATAATTAATATATATTAATTAAAATTTAAACGAGCTTAATGAAAAATTAATAATCAAATTATAATAATTTAGAGCAATACATATTTTTTAATTACACGTTAGTAAAAATGGTTTTAAGTTTTAATAATTATGCGAATAACTATACATTAACATATATTTTTGACAGTTCTATTTTGTAAGGCCGCAAAATATTATGTGGAATATATTACTTATATGTATAGTATATTTATTAAATGGTTTATTTGATTAATTTGACGCACTTTCATTTTTTTACGCTTTTAAAACATGATTTTGTGAGTGAACATGATGTTATTTTAATATGTTTTGATTTTTAATTATAATTGGTGTTTTTGATTTTCAGAAATTATTCTCTAGAAATATGAAAGAATTTCGAATAAACAATCCTTTAATTAGCATGGAAATAGGTAAGTACTGAAAGAAACTTACTAACTGACGGTGAAAATGCCATTTTTCCGTTTTATGTCGAAAAAAAAACGTCAGAACATAATAACAATTTGATTACTTGATAAATACTTATTGAACATTTTAACATGTAAAAAATATCGATCTTTCTTAATTCGTGTAAAAATCGACTGCAACGCACGGTGCGTTATTTGAAGTGCTGTACGAACATTTAAGGTGGCTTTGCAAATCAAATCCCAGAAAAATATACGTGAACTGAAAAAAATAAATAATTTTAATGACATTTTTGGAAGTTGAACAAAACACTATGAACAGTGCTCGGATACGAATTTTGATAGTAGGGAGGTGGTGGGGATGCAGCGAATTCGTTTGCATAGCGTGGCCGGCCGAATAGATCGGAACGGGCCTGAGTAAATTATGACGCGCGCGAGTCTCCGAGCAGTGTTTAATTCAGACCTTAACTAATCAATAGATAAATGAACTTTTTCGGGATGGCGTACAATTTTCTTTTTGGATAATGCCCTCTCGATCATCACCCCGAAATAAACACTGTCTCCAAGGACCGAGACCGAACGACTCGGGGAGAGACGTGTACAGAACGCACCCGAGACGGCGGGACACGTGCAGACCGGTGACGGTAGGTTAGTACGTGCCGCCGAGGGTCCCGTCGCGATGCCTAGACGTCGCATTGCGCTTGCCGTGCGCGGCCACATGTCGGCGAGAGGCCACGATCGTGAAACGTATCATTACGAACAAACGTATCATGCACATGTGTACCGCGTTACACCGCCCTTGGCACTTGACGCCCTGACCGGTGTAATTACTCGTACATTACTATTATTATTATTATTATTTCATGTCTTTTCAAACACGATGTTACAACGTTATTGTTGTCGCCGTTCGTTGCATACGGTTCTCGCGATCATCGTCGATGCATTTCTTCTATCTCGTCATTTTTATACACCTCGTACCGTTCCCGTCGACTAATAACGCCGAGTCAAGGGCGTCCATTTGAGGGGACGAACTCCCGCTGCACGCGATCCATCTCGTGTGCACATTGTTCCTAAATGTGTATGTAATACGTGAATACGTACCCTGAGCCGATGTCACATTTTGACGCGACCGACAAAAAAAAAACACTCCCCGATTTAATCAAGTAACATAATTCTTCAAGTGGCCATGTATGAACATTTTAAAATTTTACGTTAAAAACTGGTCGATCCGATGGTTTTATTCCTTGGCGTAACGATTCTTGCACCGAGCCACCGATGTGTTCACGTGCGCGTTTTTTAATTTAATCGATCATCGTGTTATGCGGTGTTTGTTTTTTTATTTTTTACATTTTCAACGCGGGCTGCAACACGATTGAGCCCCGATCCCTTTTTACCTGATAAAATCACAACACCATTGCGCACCAAATTATATGTGTATATACTATGTATAATAATTTATGTACAACATAAAATAATGCATACAATATATACTTTCTATATATGATTTTCATATACATGCACTCAAATTTATTACCTATTAATTCACAATTTTTCTTCCCAATTGTTACAGGATTAAGACTGTCAACAAATTAGGCTTGGTTAAAAATTGTTTTTTTCTGAATTACATGTATGCTAAATGTATTTACTGACATGGTCAATAGCAGTGTTGGGAATAGATAATGCAAAATTTATTTAGATAAAGATGAAAGATAATATGTTCAAATTCATCTAGATAAAAATAATAGATGAAAAAATTAAAATATCTAAATAAAGATAAAAGATAATTTCATTTTTATCTAGATAAAAAAATAGACATTTTCAAAAAATGTTATTTTTGGTCAATATTTTCATATTCTAATAATATCTATGAAGACTCAATTATAATCATTATTATCAATAGGTACCTAGGTGTTTAATGTTTATTGTAGTAATGTAATGTACCATTAAACAGTATTTATATATAACATTTTATATGACATTTTTTTTAATAAAAATTGTTTTTTTTTTTCTATACTAATAGCCATTAGTCGATATTTTTATTATAACTATCATTAGCTCAATCAACTTTTCATTTCGATTTTGAAAAAGTGCATTTTGTGAATTACTAGTTTGAGTGCATCTATATACAAATTATAGAAAGTATGTATTGTATACATTACTTTATATTGTATATAAATTATTATAAATAGTGTATACACATATAAATTGGTGCGCAATAGTGTTTTATCAGGTAAAAAGGGATCGGGGCGCAATTGTGTTACAAATTTTTTACGCGATTGTGGTGTAATTAATCGGGTCAAAAAAGGAAAAATTACGCAATCGTGTTGAACCGTTCAACGCGGTCCCGTAAAAAATAATCCGGTAGTCGTGACATTTGCGACGCAACGACCAACGGCTTTCAAGGTAGTAAACGGTATCCAATTTTTATTGAAAACAATGGCATGGATTTCGTCACTTCCGTTCTTATTGTTGGTCACGTCTCAAGCGCGTTCAACATTCTTCCTCGAAACGCACATTTTCCAATACGTAAATGTCCAACAGAATATATATATACTTCGTTCAGGCACTCTGCGTCTGTTGGAACACTTACGAGCCGCGTACGTTTTAACTTTGTGGCGTGTGACACTAAAAACGAGGATTTGGGTCTGCCGACGATCGCACAGTTTTTTATTACAGTCGAGATGAAAATATGCGGAAGAAATGGAGTGACTAAAGCTATTATTCTTCAGTCGTCGTGTGAACGTAAATATAATAAACGAGCGCATACGGCATTAAAGAGATTGATTTTTTTAAAGTTTTAACGACTCCACATATTACTATCGGGCGATAACGGATTGTAGGAAATCGTGTGAGATCTATTTCCTATATGAAACGTCGTTTACGTATTTTTTACGAAATTTGATAAAAAAAAAAACGGATGGAGTAACGAGATATACACGAATAGTAATATAATATCGTAACGAGACGATACATTCTTATATATAATGTATATATATTATTATACTATCTCGCCGGTATAACGAACGTTAAATATAATTAAATCGAATTTTTGTATATCGATGACCGCTGCGTGATTAACCGCGGCTATAAAGCATTTTAGTTTATTAGATAATTTAAAGAATTATTAATACGCAGTTAGAATGTCTATTATGAAACTCGGATAGTTATTGGATTTTATATTACTTTTCTATCTCGTTCACTTCACGAGTAAAATTATATTATATAAAATAATATAATCGAAAAAAAAAATGTACTGTAACATTATGTAATCGTGTTTGAATCAGAGTTATTAATGTTTTGATTTAAACAACATATAAGAACAACTTAAAATAATTTGTTTTGTATGTATTTATAAAAAAATTATCTTTTTGTTCTAAAATATGGCAGTGGTTAAAATCTATATAAATGTATATACATGTATAAAACTATCAATAAATAAATAAAAAAATTAAAAATACTTCAAAACTAATTTCTACGTATATCTATAAATTGCGCATTTAGGTTTCATTGTCTCTAATGTAAACTTACATCATAATTCATACATTTTTTGCATCACAGCTAATAAATTAAGTGCTAAAACCTCAAATTACTCAAAACAATCGGATACGATTCAAAGCTTAGGATTTTTTCATAGTCAATTTTTCATTTTTTTTTTCGCTAAAACATTCCTGAAAAAATTATAAAAATTCTTTTTGAGAGTTCTTTTTGAGCGAAATTTTTAATAAAAAAAAGTTCAGTGTACAAAATGTCCAGTGCAAATTAGTAAATCCTGAATTTCAGGTAACAAGAAATAAAAACATTATCATATCACCAGAACATTACTTGCTTTGCTCAGTTTATCTAAAACGTGTATAATATATACATTGTACACATGATATTCAGGCATCATAATAATATGTAAAACAATCGGAAACTTTTATGATCCTAATTTTCTATGTTTGAACGTTCTCGGTTAATTGTGTATCATGTGTGTGTGTGTGTGTGTGTGTGTGAGTGTGGTATATATACTACGTAAATATTTAAACGACATTTCCGATTATATACGAGTGTTTAGCGCAAACGATGTTAACGCAAAATATTTCGTAAGAACGACGATTTGAAAAGTTAAATCGCTACGGCGGCAGTGGTGTAGGCGTTGAAGTAAAAACAAAATAAAAATACCTTTAAACTTAATCGCGGACCGATGTGTGTAATTTTTAAACTGAACGTTTACGAGTCTAATAAACATACAAATGCGCGCGTTGACCGTTTAGTACCCGGATGCCTACTATTGGCAAGCTGTACGTTATTGTGTAGGTAGATATAAGTGATATAGGTAACTTGGAATGACGAGCATAGCGAATCTCGGGCGCGAAGTTTCACTTACCCGAATGTATTCTCACGCAGTCGACTGAAGTACTGTTTTATTTTAACGTAAACAACTTATCGGTGACTAATATTGCCCGTACGTACAAAACGGTTTACGCGTTTACTTATTCGTACGTTTTATAGCCGTGGGTTTAAGGGACGTATTTTTATACGTTATAAAAATAAAAATATTTTTAAAATGCATTTTAAATTCCGTAGTAATATTTTCCGTAATTTATGGACTTGAGATGATTTTCATGCGAGTCAGTGGAACACAGGCGAAGATTTTTTCTTTTTCTATAATAATACGGCTATTTGATGTTTTTGGTTCGTTTGATTATGATTACACAACTACTCCGAGATATAATTCATTTATAATTTACATATAATAGCGTTTATATACATTTATGATACACACGTATAAAAATAATAATAATAAGTACAACCTACTCGAAATCAACATTGGCTTATTCATGAACGACTTGCATTTAAGACCTCCTCCCCAAGTATCATTTCGAGCATTTGAAAAGATGTATAAGTTAACGCAATAGGTATATGTTTATTCATTCCTCGTGTAACCTAACCGTCACCGCTCGACCGTATCCTGATCACGCCAACGTTCTTGTGCGTAATACTAACGCAAATAATAATAATAATAATATTAATAATAATAATAAATATAAAATCATTAAAAAAATAATAACCACGATTATCATCTCAAATACGTATTTATCGTGACAAGCTAAAAAAATACGACGTTTCGACACGAACGAGTAGGGAAAAAAAGAAAAAATTGAAAAAATCGTTCAGCATTAAATACCCGAGTTACTCTACGCGTGTGCTAGTAGCAACAGCCAACATTGCGATCATGCCTGTTGTGTACTTGGCGGCGACAACGGGTAACGTACAAAGTTATCTCGTTCGAGACCGCTCGACTTTGCGCACGGTAAATGTCACCGTATAATGACACCAACAATTATTATCTGAATCGATGTACCTACAGTAACAGTACACCGCCTCTACCCTCTGACCACCATGCACGCGTGCCGTAAATGCGTTTGAAACCAGATCGGTTGGGATTCGCTTGCCGAACTTGCTGGTATGCGACTTTGTTTTCATTTTCGCGGAGTTCGTAAAACTCGGCATGGGCACCGCCGAGGTCAGTGGTCATTTGTTGGTTAGGTGTGGCTTCAGATTTTTCCTTCGCTCCGGTGGACACGTCGAACGTACGCGATCGTCACGAAATATTGATCGCTAGATCCGGTGCGAACCACTGGGCAATGCGGCACGTGCAAATCACGACATCCGCAGTCATCGTCTATCACGTATCTGATGATATCAACATCAATTTGATCGGTTTGAAAACTTGAAGATCACCGAAGGCAGTTGTGTTCAAAAACTATACTATACTAAATATTATATTAATTATATTATTAATAGAATTTAAATTCTATAGGTGACAGTTCATTTAAGTATATTCAAAGTTATTTTCATCAAGTCTTACAAAAATTGTTTGTACGATCGTTACCGTAGCCAGATCCAGAGGTTTTTACAGTCGGGACAATCAATAAAAATACGCCCTATTTTCGGTAGGCAACACACCATTTTTTATAGTAAAAATGAAAATAGACAATAATGTACGATCGTATTCCACTAGCAGTGTTGGGACTTATCTAGATAAATTATCTTGATAGGTTTTTTGTCATTTTTTATCTTATCTAGATAAATAACGCTAAGTTATCTAATTACTTATCTAAGGTAGAATTAAGATAATTTTATCTAGCTAATTGTTTGTATTCTTGCGAAGATTAAATTTATTTTTATTCTTGTACGGAGACGAATTCAACAAATCAAAGATCATAAAAATTGGTCCAGCTGTTCTTGAATGTAACTAACCCGACTTTCTTTTATATATATATAGATTTTGTATTTATAATCATAATTCATGTATTATTAATAAATAAATGCTGAATAGTCAATACTTCACTCTTGGAACCCGTAAAGTCGTAACTACTTATAGAATAATGAAATCATCAAATTAATATTATATGGAAAACAATATTGTTAACTTAAAATAATTTTTTATGTATTCTGTATTCATCCTGATACGTACAGTGCAATTTTCATTTTTTTTTTTTTATTGTGTAACATTTTAGTGATTAACTATCATTAAATATTATACATTGTATATAAATACTGCTTAATGGTACACTACATTACTACAATAAACAATAAACACCTAGGAACCTATTGATAATAATGATTATAATTGAGTCTCCATAGGTATTATTACAAATATGAAATATTGACTAAAAAATAAAAAATTTTAAAAATAACTTTTTTTTAATTTAGATAAAAATGAAATTATCTTTTATCTTTATCTGGATATTTTAACTTTTTTTTTATCTATTATCTTTATCTAGATGAATTTGGACATATTATCTTTCATCTTTATCTAGATAAATTTTGCATTACCTATTCCCAAACATTTTATTAATTTCATTGAATACGAATTTTTTCTAGATGTAATACATTTTTAACCTATATGTCGTGTAAATAAATAAAAAATAAAATTTTCGCCTTAAATAATTATTGACTTTATGCCCAGGTTTAAACCTTTTTCACCCTCCCCCACATATATTCAGACCTTTATACCCCTTTATGAAATGTTTATTCCTCATCGATTTATTTACAAAACGTTTTGATTTTATCCATTGTATCGTTGATAAATATTGCAGTCAGAACTGCATTTGATAAAAGTCGATCAGAGACAAATATTTTACTGCCCCTCCCCCTAATAAATAAAACAATAAACAATAACAGTAAATTAAGATATAACTTATATTTAATTACTCAGGCGCAGTAACAATCTGACAAATTATAAGTTTAAATTTCAAATTATGTACGTAGTTCAACAATTGGACTAAGCCATTATATTAACGCAGAATTAATCAAATTATTAAATGAATAATTTTGTAGTCGTTCGATTTTATTTTTCTCCATTAACGTAATCGTGTCAGAATTCAGAATGGACTCAAAAATTCAAGGCATGGAAATAAAAACGAATTTTGGCGTGCATTCAAAATGTTGGCATCCTCTATAATCTTGGTGCCCAGGACAATTGACCCTTTCGATCCTCTTAAATGCGCCTCTGATTGTAAACTTAATGGTAGGTTATACTTGTATACATGATTACTGTATCGACTTGATAAATGACAAAAACGACAAAACAATCTAAGCTACACGGTGCACACCATATAAGACAACTGATAGATCACTCGATTGCACAAACACTAGTATTGCTTTGTGTGTGAAATAAAAAAAATGTGTGTGTAACACGTTAAAAATACTTTTTTGTGTCATGTTTTTTATTCATAACATATATTATAACACATATGAATACATGCTCATACACAAACTTGGCACCGAAAAAACAATAAGAACTAAACGACAATTATAGATTATATAATTTGTATAAAATAATTGAAAAAATGTCTTCTTTCCGTTTCTGAAACAAATTATTATTTTCAAAAATCTTCTTAACAAATTAAAAACAGTCCTGTTTCGTTACTGTTTCATTCAGTGGCGCCAAACTCTACTGCAACAGCTAATTTAGGTGTGTGGTCCCGTAGTAGACAGAGGTTCACCGATAACTAAGAAGTATAAGTCATGGTAATTTGGCTTTTGGGTATAAGATTGTTTTCAAAATCGCAGTGGTAACTCGATACAGTCAGCATTTGTTGCAGTTATACTCAGATTTTATTTTTATGCAGTTCCATATGAAACAGACAGCGGTGCCCCACTGATCTCAGTTTAAGTTTAATTAACTTCAAATTTGTACAAGTAAAATTAATTATAATGTGTATCTAAGTATGTAACTAACAAAAACTACAAATTATAATAAATCAAAACGGAAGAAAATGTTTCAAACTTAATAATAATATTAAATGAACAGTTATAATCGAATGTAAAAATGAGTTTAATTTAGTGCAAATGAAATTATAATTTAATAACCAAGAATGTACTAACCAACCAGAGGAACACTAGCGCTGTGAATCAAATTACTTTGTTCCTTTTTTCGTTTACCAATAGATAAAGTCAACGTTGGATTACAATAATTCGAAGAAAGATGATAATTACGATTTCATAAAACACACATGTGTATTATTGGGAAAATTCGACATTCTAACAATAAATATAAGAAATCCTCAAAATTGTATTGAAATTGTTAACATCTAATCGTGTACCTACCAGCACGAAACATAAATTATATACTTATGATTGAATTAGAACAGTATAAATGACGCGCGGGTACAATGACATCTGAACCATATAATTATTAATACATTTGTATAATGTTTTCCCGTGCGGGAGTAAAACGTATCAAATATGTGATTTAGTTGTTGTCCTGTTTTTGAATGCACGTATCGGTAACGCTGACTTCAATATTTTGATTGTTTTTGATACGGGATATCACAATCTAATATTTTTAGAGTTGAACATTTGTTCCGAACAAGTTAATTGAACTTTAATAGTAGGTACGCGGAATCATCAGTATTTGATGACGTCACTGTAGGTAAAACACAATGTCACGTTTACGAACTCTAGCACTGCAAAACCCTTGTACATGATTTTCAACACACCTATCCCCCACGACGCTCGTTGAGATTTTATTTTAATTATTTCAGTGCCAAGTTTGGGTGTGGGTATGTATATTTAAATACGTTGTGAATGGAAAACGTGTTACACATATGTGCACAGAACTATACTCCAAGTGTTTTGTTTCCTGTTTTTTACCATTAACAATTGCCACTTTTTTTTTTTTTTTAAATATTTTACGCATCGCATTCGCACTTATGAACACGAGATAATATTATACGCTAACACCACACGTACTGGTAGACGGTAAAAACGGTATACTCGTAAAGGGTTACGGCAGCTGCCGGCGCCTGGCCGGTTTTCGGATCTGCTCGCGAGCAAACACACGGCGACAGCAGATGGAAACTGTAACCAGCTGCGGCGGCGGCGACTGTGTACGTGTGTACGTGTGTACGTATATAAAATACAAACTTCTTGTAACATATACGCGTATATAGGTATAAACAAGCAATTGTTGCGACGGTCCACCTGGCCCGGCGAACGAGCTGACTGTCGTGCGCGAGTCTATACAATCAACGTATTTGTGCTTTAAACGCGTAAAATATGTAAATACATACACGTGCATACACTTATACGCACGCGCACACACACAAACACACACACACACACACACACGCGCGCGCACGCACGCACGCACGCACGCACAAATCGGGTTAGTCTTTGTTTTGATCTCCGAGCGGGTCCCGGCGCTATATATTATCAGAGCCCACGTGCACGTGTAATGAAAATCGTCCGTGAAATCGTGTAAGATCTATGAACGATGCGGTCCAAAAACTCTACTCATCTCCGAGTCCAAGATTAGTATGGATATAATGTATTTTATTTTGAGGCCGCGCGATGATAACGCGTCTTCAGACACGGTAAGCGCACCGCAGACGAACACCGAATACAATAGTAAATCAGGGACGGATATATGGGGGGCGACGAGTCGACCGCTCTCTCCTCCCTTAGAATTTTTATATCATAGGTTTATTTAATATTTTTGATATAGATACAAAATCGTACACATAAAACATTAATAATAGTAATTATAATCGTATTGGCCCTACACCTTGAACAAGCTTTAAATCCGTCCCTGTAGTAGGTTCTAGTAATGGGAAAAGTTCGGATTTTCCAAAGTTTGAAAAGTCGAATTCTTAGAATTCGAAATCCGGATTTTGAAAAATTGAATTAGTATTATTTTATGTACTCGTATGACTTATAAAAAGTTTTGATAATTGCACGTATTTTGTAATAAATTGATTTTTTAGTACGGAATTCCAGAATGTTAAACTCAAAATTCGGATATTGGAATCCGTAAATACGAAAATCCGGATTTGTTGAATTTTCGGAGATAACGTATTTAATTCCTATGAGCTTGCATGCGGTGGTAACCGCAAATGTGAACATGATGTGCAATTTGATGGGAGTACTAAAATGTCGGTACTTTTACCTTTAAGAGATAGATTTGATTCGTTAACTTTATCCAAAACACCGACCGGATGTGAATTTAAACTCATCCATTTTTTATTACTTAGAAGAGCAGATAAATATGATTTAGTATCATGGGGAAGCATACGGAGCTCATAACTTAGTTCTACAACTTTTTTCAAAACTTTACCATGGAATAACCGACGAACGTCAATGTGGAATAGCGATGTATTGTGGAAGGATCCTATATCTTTTCACTACTACCCCAGTAATAAAATTACAACTTCCTTGGAAGTTGTAACCCCCTAATTTAGAGGCACTGTATACACATTGTAAATAATTAATTTGAAATAGACCCGTCAAGTGTTCAAAATAGTAACGCTTAATATTCAAGATAATGTCGATATTGATTATATCTTGTCATACTCGCATTACTGGCTGTATCCCGGTAATGTGAGTTAAAAATTAAAGGCATTAACAATATCGGTAAATTTGGAGCAAAAAACAATTTAACGCAATAGTGATGGGGAACAGAGAGGTTGGTGAAGATCATGAACGTTGCGACCTTTTCAAAATGATTTTGTAAAACATAAAGAGCCACTTAAATATACCAAATTAATATAATAACCGTGTTCAAAAAAAAAAAAAAAAAAATTGAAAAGAGTCAGTCGTCCCCTAGTAAATCGTTCCTTGTGAATATTGTAATTTTACGTAATAATGTGTACAGACCGTTTTTTTATTATAATAGATATAATCGAATCGAAAATGTATAGTGCTCTTTATTGTAAAAGAAAAAAAATACGAATAATTGACGTCATCTGCTTCAATATATTACTGCACGTGATGCGTCTCGGACACCCCTTTAGACATACAATTATAATATTGTTTGTTTATTACAATATATTTTTTCCCTTGTACGCACATGGAGGTTACGCCGTAATGTTAATACTTAGGTGAACGAATATTTCAAAATGATAAAACTGTGTGACATGACAAAAACATTTATGATTCGTACGACGCTTTTATAAATATTTATTTATGTACTTTTATAGATTACAGAATGTATAGACGACCATATCGTTATGACATTAATTATAAATTTTTTCGGCAACGTGAGCCGTAATTTCAGTTCAACTTAGGATTTTTTTATGTTACATAATATGTTTGGTTTTACTATTTTTTTTTTTTGTCTTTAATATAATATCTTTTTTATTAGTTGTGACTCGTATAATGCATGTAATGATAACACCATAATGCTCGCTATACGTTTTATTAGTATTTAAAATGTCAAGATGTAAACTTATATGTTTTATATGCCATTTCCAATTGTTTAATGCTATGATTTATTTTAAAATGACTAACAATAATAGTAAATGAGTTTTATTTAATATATGTACAAAAGAACAATTTAACTATGGGTTCTGAGTTTTATGTTGTTAAAATTAGCATTAAATTCGTTATTATGCATTTTTCGGTTAGTTAATATTATTATATATATATACTGTGTGAACAGAAATTATATTACACATAATTTTAAAACGATCCTTATCATGTTAATATTTTGAAAGTTGGTTAAATCATTATGTGACTTACAGGTACGTATCCAGGATTTTATTTCAGAAGGAGCTGAATGAAAATGTATAAACATAGTCATCTAGTTAAATAAAAAATAAATATATTTAATGTATATATATATATATATATATATATATATACATATAACATGTCTAAAGAATTGGAAGAATTTGAATTTCTTTTAATATTATTATCCATAATCAACTATTGAGTTAAAGCAAATGTTAAGCAAAAGAAAAACAATTAACATTTTATTAAAATTTTAAGCATTTAACATTAAAATATAAAAATTTACAAAATGTAGGTAATAGCATAAAGTATAACACCATTATTGTGACATGAAATGCAAGGACAATAAATTAAGGGTTTTTAATACTATAATAGCTAGTTAGCTTAGATAGTACCTGAATTTAATTAAGTAAGAACTTATAAATATTAAATTGCTTACCAATTTTACATTTTTAGTCGGAGAGAGGACTCATTTTCAACAAAAAGATCTTCAGAATTGGAAGTTGCATTAAATTGCATTTTATTCTAATTTGTAAAAAAATGAATATACATAGGTATTAATTTTCTAAATTTAATAATTTTAAAATTTAATATTAAGTGTATTTCATTGACTTACTTTCGTAATTTGAATGATAAATTTGTCCATTATTATTTAAAAATGTAAAACTATATGCAATTAAAAATAAAGTTTTTAAAATTTATTTATTATGTGCAATAATAAATATATAAAATATATTATAATATAAAAAATATTAAAAAATAAATAAAAAACACTTTTTTGCAAGTGAACTTAGTTCGGTATAAACAGTAAATAAACAAAAAAGTAATAATTATGGTAGGCTGTACAGTGTACACAAAATAATATTATTTTCAGAAAAACTCGTGATTGTGTATTTTATGGATCGTAATCGACTGTTTAAAATTAATATTTTAATAGATTCCCAATATTGTTCTCCTGTGGTAAAATGTTGTCGATGAACGACATTGCGCTAAGATAAGCTAACAAATTAACAGCCTTGTAAAAAATACTTTTGAAAAAGTATTAAGATACTAATACTATGATAGTATTCGAATAAAAAAATATTAAAATTTTTTTTAAAATACTATTATAAAAATGTATTTTACGAATACTCATAAAGTATTTGAATACAAATACAGGTACTTTTTTTAATTGTATGCTATATAATATATATACAGTGGTCGAAATGGCTCAAAATAAGTGGAGGGATGCCTTACAATTCAGATTTCCTGATATCATCATAACATTCTTCACACCTTGTGTACCTTAAATATTTTATTTTTTTTTTTTTTATAGTTCACATAAGGTATATTATTTTAGCCCGTGGCTCTAAACACGGGTATAATACAGGTTGCGAAACGTCTTATAGTAAACAATACGATAAACCTGGCCTGAATATTAAAAACAATTATTTTTACCGAAAAAAATAATTTTTTATACATAAATATAAAAATGATAATAAGTATATAATTTAAAAATATAATATATATAGTCTTAGGAGAAATACGTTATTCTAGACAAAACAAGTAGAGAGATGAAAACTCTAAATACACAAAATAGACGGATGCCATCCCTCCGTCTCCCCTCCCACTTCGAGCACTGTATATATGTATATTGTACACCAGTATAGGTACCTATTATGTTACTACTTTCCATAGGTTTTAACAATTACAATAACATGCCTGACTATTTAGAGATAAATACATGTTCACATATTTCATTATGTATTCAAATATATTTTAATTAATATTGATTAAATTTTAATGAAAAAAATAAAATAAAAAGTGGTATTAACTTACTATTAATATGGAACTATTTTAAAATTATTAGATTTTCAGTTTTCTTAAAAAATTCCAATACAGAAACTATATAAAATTTAATGTGGTATTTAGTGTGGTAACATTGTTATTATCTACTTTTACTATACAAAAACATAATATTAGTTTTCAACGAAAACAATATTATTTTTATTGATGTCAATTTTTTTTGAAAAATAATAAATTAAAATTAATAAAACGGACTTTATGGTATTTTAATACAAGTATTTAAATTTTGGTAAAAATACAATTAAAAAGTATTCAAAATACATGAAAAAAAATTGTATTTAGAATACCATATAAATACCTCAAAACGTATTTAAATACAAGTATTCAAATAATTGTATTCGAATATTTTACAAGACTACAAATCAAAGATACAAATTTAAAATATATATACACATATATAAATTTAACTTTCATAGACCATGGAAATAATTTTTAGATTTTTTTTAAAATTTCAGGGGGGGGCTGCAGCCCACTCAGCTCCCTTCTCTAAAAATACGCCTCTGGTGACTCATAAAATCGATAAACGTATGTATGGTGCATGTCTAAACTACAAAAAAACATTCGTATAAAATGCCTACAAAGATGCTTAGTAGTTAGTTCCCAGATAACTGAATCGAATATAGAAAATGAAAGTAATAGTATTTGGTTATGTCCGCATGATAACTGCATAGGTATTTAAGGATTGAAATGATGACATACAATGCGCTCTAGGAGTACGACATGACATTAGGAACGAATAATAATAATGTATAAATAAATAAAAAAATACCTAGTTTATATGCATATAGAAATAAATAAATAAAAGCTTAGCCTGGAATATTATTATATTTGTAAAGTACGATCGGTTTCAAATTAAATATTCATCGTCAGATATATACAAAGTTAATCAAATCGCGACTCAGAAAACTAAAATTCGAATTTCGCTCTAAATCGGGTTTCGGATTTTAAAACCATGTACTATGATTCTTTTACATTGCTTTTGTTGAAGTCATAATAACTTATTGCAATCAATTTTTTTATAATATAATTAGAATTAAAGTAAATTTATATAACTGTAATGACATATCTATGTAATTGTTCTATTTACAAAAAATTTATATAATTATTTATTGTACTCTTTGCCTTACAAAGGGTTTTTACTTATTAATTTATATGAAATATAGTTATTATTATATACATTATTACTTAACAAAACTCCTTAATATAAAATCATCACAATCTCTAGAAATAATGTCACTTTTAAACCCAATGTTCATTTGCCTATTATTATTATAATCTTCTATTTAATTATCTATAAACATTATAATATTGACGAAAAAATAAATATGTAATCAAGAACTGTCACAATAACATGTTTTTTGTACCATTGAAATAAATAATAACAACAGTAATCTCTCTTTGAATCACCGTTAAAACCCATTCTCATTGTAACTTCACTTCAATCTTAATACAGACTTAGGATCCAACTAACTACATCCACCAGTAATATTTATAAAGTACGATTGTATTTATAGAATTAAAATTATCAAATGTTTATTAACTATTCTTCCTTGAATATATTCACCTCATTTTAACTTACGCTTACTTTATTTGCTGTGCGGATTTGCATATCACAAACTAAGTGAAAAAATCGGGAAACGTATACTTCGCATGAACAAGGTAAAGTATATACTTATTGATACATAATAAGTAAATTAAAATTATTTATTAAGGATAATCAAACATCCCATACAAATAGGTAAAAGGTATATATGTTACGGGTAATATCAACATTTGGATATTGTCGACATTATGCGGCTAAAGTCAACATTAGCCAACTGTTATCATTACCCGCTATGAATATTATTAATAGTTGGCTAATGTTAACATTAACCGGATAATATGATATTAGCCAAGAACTTTTGGATGTTAACAACCATAAAAATTTAACGTGCATGAGATAAAACCATTGTAAATCATTAACAATATTACTAAATATATTTAACATACAATAAATTAGTAATTACCATAAAATACATAATATTATTAATATGAATTTATTTTTTATTTTTAATAATCTAACCTACTAATGATAAAATATTGAATTTCATTTTATATTATAAATTATTTCTTAAAATATTAATTTAAGCACTTATAGAATTAAAATGCTAATGTTTTAACTTTCATTATTACATGGCATGCTTCTATGACATTTTGAATTGCACAAAATGCTAGATGATTTGCATTTATACATCGATATATCGATATATTGTTCACTTTATCGGTAAGATAACTGACTAACTCGGTTACAAGTCAAGATAATATATTATACTCTGGAAGTCCGACGCTTTATTATTGTATAGAATGCTAATAAAAACTCTATAGTCTATTTAATATACAACTTTTAACATTATCCAATAATGACTGGTTAAGGTTAACATTATCCGGATAATGTTAATAATTCCTGCTTATAAACGAAAAATTACACATTAGCCATAACAGGTGGCTAATGTTGACATTAGCCGCACATTCGATTGCGACGCCCAACCAATTGGCTTTCTCATTTTTGTTTTTATAAAATTAAATCAAACAAATCACGAGAAAACCCCAACAATTACAAAATATTAATTACATTGATTGACAAATACATAAAATAATATTTTATAAATAAATATTATAAAAAACTCCAAAGTTGGTAAAAAATTCTATAACAATTCAATGATGATTAAAAAAGTTATATATATTTTAAATAACAGCCATCACACATAAAAAAATTATAAAAAATATCATACAAAAGGTATACCAACCAAACTAATCCAGCTGATAAAAGAGTGCAATACCGAAACAAAATGTAGAGTAAAATTCGCAAATATACTGTCGGAAAGTTTTGAAGTCAGGGTTGGCATAAGATAAGAAGATGCGCTTTCTTTAGAACTTTTAAATTTGGCTTTAGAAAAAGTAATAAGATCTCTCCCTTCTAGACAAAATATGGAAATTCTGGGACAGAACACTATCTTAGCATACGTAGATGATATTGTAATAATTGGTAGTTCTCGAATTGATGCGGAAATGAGACCTCAGACCTAATTAAAGCAGCGGAACCGATGGGATAAAAGTCAATCATGAAGAGACCAAATACCTAGTAATATCAAGAGAAGAGAGAGCTCTGGATGATATACTAGTGGATGAATATGTCTTCCAACAGATTTCAAGTATCTTAGAACTAATATAAACAACCGTAACAATATGCACAACGAAATTAAATTGATAATTGGGAAACTATTGTCCAAGAAGTCAAAAAAATATTTATATTCCAGCTTTTTACGACCGATTTTAATGTATAGCTGTGAAACCTGATCGGTACCTAAGGGAGATGAAGGGAAGTTAAACATATTTGAAAGAAAAGTACTACATCGAATCTGTGGCCCTTTAATTGAGAATGGTGAACATAGAAAAACTAACCAAGAAATGTACCAAATATTTAATAAACCCATTATAAGTTCGTATCTAAAAAGTAAAAAGTTAGAATGGACGGGCCATATTTGAAGATCGGAAGGTATTGCAAAAAATCTATTTACTGGAAGATTAAACGGTAAAAGACCTAGGGGTCAACCGAGACAAAGATGGGCGGACAGAGTGAAAACGGATCTCAGAGAAATCTCAGAAGAATTAATAAGGATTGAAGATAGCGAAGACAAAGATAGGTGGAAAGATCTGGTTGAGGCAGCGAAGGTCCTAAATGGACTGTAAAAGCTAGAAAGAAAGAAGAAAAAAAGTCTATATAAGATAAAAAAAAAATTGAATAAATTTGATTCCATAAAAAAAAAAAAACAGCATTGATAAAATAATTTAATTAAATATAAATAATAATTCTTAATGTCTACAGACAAAACTACTGACGTTGCCTCTCCTGTAACGTGCTGAGCATTAGATTCGATACGGTTACGCAATTTTTTAAGTTCAATAACTGGACTTTCAAGATCACTTGTTATGGTATTACTGATATTTAACTTTTATGTAACTTTTTATTTAACTAAATCAACGTGAACAAAATACCGGTGAAAATATAAGTAAAGCTTCTGCACTGAACGGCTGAATTACGTATGAATTCGATGTTGATCCAGAGTTTTTATATGTACTATTGAATCGCCTTCTTGTCAGATTTTTCCCGTTGTTTATTTGGTTTTTTTTGCAAACTATTTGTTTTTCTTCAGTTTTATTCCCATATGATTTAATAAGTTGTTTTGCTGGCTTCGCTTTTGATTTGTTATACAAATAGTTTTTATTTTTCATTATTTATGTTTACATTTTACATATTGTGGAATGTTCACAGATGTGTACTGGCCCACCGGGATACCGGGAAAATCCCGGTAGGCACTCTCAAAAATTATAAGATCTGGACCCCTTACCAAATAGGTACCTGTAGTTTCAGTGGTGCTAATTCGGTATGCGCTCTACCGGTTTTGGCGTTCTACATTCGATCTGCGTTCGGTATGCGGATATTGAACTGCAATAATAATTGCAAATTATTACTGTATATGTGGTATCTGTCTCAGTTTCATATGTTGGGTATTTTTTCAACTGTTAATATTGTTGATAATTTCTAATTATCTTTAATTTAAATTTTATTATTGCTGTTTTGACTTTTATTACAGTCGTCACATAATGCTCACGAAGCAGTTAACGAGTATAATATAAATATTTTTTTAATATTTTTGGTATTTTGTGCATTATTTATTAATTGTAATGGCTGTGATGATGTTTCATGAGTTTTATACTACAGTAGTGCCAAATTAGATTGAGTGTCATCGGTTAGGTTAGTAGAAAAAGGATTGATGAGAAATGCCGAAAATAACGCCCCTTGTCATAAATGCGACACAGAAATGTAGGTAAAACGACGAAAATGCCATAATGAGGAGTGGATGGCGATTTTTCGATATTCAAAAAAAAGGCTGTAAGACAATAAGATCACCATGAGCTGGTAGCATATACTGACTTAGACACATTTCGGTAGAGCGCAAACCGAATCATAAATAACAATATAAAATTTAAAATAATTGACTCTTGTCTGTAAAGAATCATCAATAAAATAATATAAAAAAATATAAATATAAAATAAAACTCAGTCAATATGATCCATGTAGACTGTAGAGCACATACCGAATCAGAAACTTGTCGGTAGAGCGCATACCGAATTAGCACCGTTTCAATTAAATTCAGTAATTTTATTATTTTTAACAATTACAATACAATACTGATGGACTTCTTTGACTTCTTAATTTAGTACTTAATGGGAAATGAGTAAAATACGCAATTTTTCGAATAATTTAATTGATTTGCTTTTGGTAGATATGTTTGTTACCATTATTTCGATTATTAAAATCATTCGATTATTTTGATAATTGAAAAATAATAATTGAATGATTCGATTATTCAATCTGATTACTCCCATCACTAGTTATAACATCACCAGCAGAATCGGTAAGTTATGTTGCTGAAATTCAGCTGGAAAAATGATCTGTATCAGCTCGGGAATACAGTAAATTTAAATATATTGCAATTTCTTTACGCATATTTCCAACTTTGTTTTTTCCAATAACCTGATTGATGTATTAACCGTTTTTACAACTAAAAAAAAAATCTATCTGACGTTACATTTGTGGATTATAAGCCCATGTATTTCTTAAGAATATCAAATAACTCCCCTTTAATAGTAATTTTTTTTTTTTTTTTTAATTATTTTGAACAATTTGTTTTTGAGTAGAGAAGTTTAATGGGTAATATATATTTCACTAATGAATATTACATACATGTATATGTATATCGTAATAAATGAACGGAGAATAAATAGCCAATATATACAAAACAATTTTATCTCACCTACCTTTTTAATAATTATTGAATATCAGGAAAGCTCCTGATGTGTGTTTTTGTTGTCCAGTGAATTTTTTTTATCGGTTGAAGTCGAAACTTTGGAATTTTTACTTTTAACCCACTTGATTTTCTCTTTAAAAAAACTTGTAATTTTAAATAAGTACCAACGTTAATATTGTTTCTTATTTTTCATGCTTTTAAGCATTGAATAAATAGACCATAGAATTGACGGTTTAATTTTTGTAGATAATTTATTAAAATTTGTAAGAAACACATTTTCCCACAAAGATCTGGTTTTATTTTTTTTTTATTCTTTTTTATTTTAAAAATTTTTATAAGCCATTATATATCTTTCATTTTATTTTTCAGACAATAGATTTAGTGAAACAACATTTACCGTTTTAACCATGTATGGTGAAGTTAATGGTTCATTACAACTACTGTATTGATGATTGTCATCCTTCGTATTTATGCTTGTTTGCGCGCTTCGCAATTAAACAATCCTGGTTCGATTGTGTGACGTACACGCGTCGTTTGCAATAAATAAGAATACTTAACAAGGATAATCAATGAAATTATAACAAATGTCGGGATAAACGGGCCAATAGCGCCACAGTAATATTAACCAAAGAAGTAATAATAAATATGATAAATCTAAAAATAACAATAAAATCACATATGCTGCAAACGCGTTGTAATAGTATAACAAGACAAATCGTATAAAAATAAATATAATATTTTTGACAAATATAACGGAAGATAAATACCTTAGACGGTCTGGTGTTCGAGTGGTTATGCCCACGCGACCGTGTTCACACGTGCGACGAACGCCACAACCGGCAAAAGAATCGGTTGATCACCGATGTCGATCTCGATTTACAAAAACTGGCTTCTTCGCGCACGTCGATAACCAAAATAAAATTTCGTAAACACGGGTCAGCTACGGTTCGAACAGTCGTTATACACACGAAGTTGTCCACGGAAATGGCGATTCCACCGTACTATGCCGCAACCACAAAAACACACGGCCGGTGGCACGGAAAAAACGACTAGTCGGACGTTCGTAGAGAAAGTGTCGGCGGAAAATGTCCCGGCAGTATTAGCGTCCAAAGACCGGTGATAATTGTATCACGATAACGCCCCGATCGAAAATTCTTGATCACACCCCTACATCGTTATCGGGTGCTCCGGTTAACACGAAATGGGATAATTTGAACGGCGACGTGACACTTGCGCGAACGATCTCATTTTCTAATTCGAATTATTATATAAATCGCACAAAACAAAAATTTATCCGTAACGTCAAACGCACTTGTGTGGGAACAATGAAAACGAAATATGTTTAAATGTTTATGCATCGTGCAAGGAGGTTGTGATATGTGTATAAGATTTAACCGAAAGTTAATGTTTTGTACGGACCGTGGTATACATTTAAGTTTCTGCTTGTGCTGGAAATACGCGGCCAACGCTCTTGGAAATTTCCACTTTACTACACAGTGTTATAGAGATTTCCACTTTCCCTCTCACCGCCCTTTTTGGGATTTCCACTTTACCGTCCGCCACTATGGGTTTCCCGTCTTAGTTTTACAGTAAAAAAAGGTACTTTTGGCGGAGTTTACATCCGCCCGTGTATTCATCTCCATGCCTCAACATGAAATGAAAACCTATATACGCCACTGGTATTAGTGTATATAGATCTTAAATCGTGTTAGCGAATACTGAGAATAGCAACAAGGTAACAGTAATCACTTATTAGTTATTGGTAGGGCAAAAGACTTATAGCATTTGTATACTTTTTTAGCACAGTCACAAAAATAGCAGAGTACGAAACAAATGCATTTCATGTTTTCACAAAGCTAGTTTTGAAATTTTATTATACATATAAATGCATATTTTGAGTTTTTTTTAGTTTTTAGGGCATATTTCTTCCATATTATACTTTTAGATGCATATTTTAAATTATTTATCATTTCATCAATATTTTTTCGTCAACATTTTTATTTATTTTTTTATTCGACCGAAATAATGTTATTTAATAAATAATGTAATTAAATTCTAATGTCATTTTTTTTTTTTTAAGCGCCTTCTCGTGTAGTAATATTTAAAAATACAGCACCTCGCACCTGATCTTTCACTTCCTGTAGAACCTATAACTAAATGGTTAAAATACATAAGCCCATAAATTCAAATAATTTAATACTTATTGTAACACGTAAGTTGTACTTAAACTTTAAATAAGATATATTCATTAAATTAATAGGTACTTACAGAAGAGAAAATCCATATTTTTTTTCCAAAATATTCATTTTAAAATGTATATTTTTAATGCATATTTTATGTATATAACTGTATATTTAGTGATTTTTTAGAGCTACAAATCTTCTGCCCTAGTTATTGGTAAATAAATAAATACATACAAATATACCGATTTATAAGGAATAGTTTTAGAAATGTTAAGAATGTTGAAAGTTTAATTTTTAAACATTATACTGAACTATTTATATATTATTTTACTTGTATTGAACTATTTTTAAGAATATACTATTAATATTATATAATAAATACAACGTTTTAAAGATTTTTTTTAATATTTAATTTACAATTTATTCAAAATCAATTATATAAAAATAATTATTTTAATATTGTTGTGTATATATTTATTTTTATAGAACTTAAATCAAAATGTAGATTTGGTTTATTATTTAAGTTTATGGTTATTTTATAGTTTTGTGTACGAAATGAGTAGACAACCTGGCTATTTTTATATAGGTATACATGAGATTCATTTCTATTGGTATTTATATTAAGTGGGCCCTAATTATATCCAGTGTCCCGGTAGGAAAAATGGACCCCGTACGCGCCTGGATGTTCACGTATATTATAATGTAATAATTATTAAAATTTAGTAAGTAAGCTTAATTTAGTAATGTGTGGCATATTACATTCCAATAGATCTTGTTTGCATAGTTTTTTCTTCTGGAGTAAATTAAATTTTGATTAAATTCAACCCCATTCTTTTTCCGTATTTTAGTTATTTTATAGTAAGGGATCATATGAAAAATCTACATTAGAACGATGAGACATTTGTATGTAAAGTAGCTTTAAAAGACAAATACTTAAATTGCTAAAAATAACTAAATATAATTTAAAACGTACATTTTTAAAATATTTATTTTTTATCATCATAAATTTTAAACTTAATAAGATAAAACTTATTGTTAAAACATAGTCATCAAGTTAACCAAGTTAAGAAGAAGTTACACCCATATGTGTTGTCTCCGTCTGCCAAACGTACAATATAGCAAATTCGCGTTCAGTGATTCAAATGTAGTGATGTTGGGTTTAATATTAGAATAAACTGTCGTGTAATAATACTTTAAAGGAAGAACATTGTCTATGTTTAGTTGGTCGGTTTTTCCGATATTTTAATTTTCAAGCGATTTATGAGTTTAATTTTTTATAATTTATATGTAAATTGCCGTCAGGCATAGAAATATAAAAATAAATAAATAAATGTTTTACACACTCGCTTAAAAATTAAAATATCGGAAAAACTGAACAACTAAACATAGACAATGTTCTTCCCTTAAAGTATTATTACATGTCAGTTTACTCTAATATTAAACGTAACAACACAAAATTGATTCTACTGAACGCAGATTTACGGCTGTGCGTAACCTGCGACAAAATTAATCTTTTTATAAAAATCAATATGTAAACTGCGACAAGAAAAAAATTTAACGAAGTACAGTCTACGAAAAAACAGATTGAATACAATATACAAGCTGCGGCAATTCGTTTCATATACCTACGATATTATATATATATATATATATATATATATACTAAATAGTACCTAAATCATATATGCCCATGTGAAATGATGTACGTGTATCGTTTAATTAAATTATATACGTACATCGATACACATATAGGTACATATCACATAACGTATGGTGTATAATATCGTAGATATATAACATAAATTACCGCAACTAGTACAATGTATCTTATCGCGGTGTTGTCGCAGATTGTGTAGTGTTAATAAATATTTTTCTCGTAGCAGTTTACTTTTAGAAAAAGGTTAATTTTGCAGCAGTCTAGAGCCGCGTCCACACTAGCGTAACAAAACGACGAACGGTTCGACAACTGTTTGACTAACTGTTCGCCGAACAACTAAAAATATATGCGTATGTTCGCGTATAGCTAAACCTATAAACTGATTATAAATAATAATAGTTTTATTTTGTGTGTTCGTGAAAATGTTCGAAGACATACCCATACCTGTCATAACATGTTCGCATAACATCCTTTGATGTTACGTCGAAATATCGACAACTGACGGATCGCCGATTTGTTCGATAGAATGTTACAAGTTCGCCCATTTGTTTCACACGAATCTTGTTCGTCGTTTTGTTCGCTATTGTGGATGCGGCTTAACATCTCCCAGATTGACGTAGTACGTTTGTAACGACGGCGACAACAGTTGCGGGTAATTCGTCCTCCCACGTACATTTGTATATTATATAGTATATACTAAGTGGCATAGTAGCGTGTTTTACCCGATGGAAGTATCGCCGCGTATATTATTTTTATTTTCATTATTATCGATTTGGTGTGATTTAATGGAAAAATTAAAAAAAAAAAATCGAAAAAGTATATAAAATAGTATATACTAAGTGGCATAGTAGCGTGTTTTACCCGATGGAAGTATCGCCGTGTATATTATTTTTATTTTCATTATTATCGATTTGGTGTGATTTTATGGAAAAATTAAAAAAAAAAATCGAAAAAATATTACGAAAATGATTTCTCCGTGAACACTTGCTGGAAAATCCTGTATCGTAATACTGGTGAGCAAGGGGACTCCTACTTTCGGTTTCGCAGACGGGGACGAGTTGATAAAAAGCAGTTCGTGTTCCGAAAGGGACGGAAGGAGGTTAACGAGCCGCGCACTATCGGCTGAGCGTCCGAGATCGGATCGCAGTTATACGTAGGTTGGACCAGATCCGATTTCACACGTCCTCCGCGAGGACTGATCATCTGTAAATCAGTTCACCCGCGATTATCGTCGGCTCGAAACCGGGCACGTGCGGACGACTAGCCTTCAGCTGTCGGAGATCGTTCAAGGGCATTCCCGCGTTTTCTGCCGGCAGGACCCTGTTCAACGGCGGATATGGAAAAGACCTGTTCACCGACGGCTGGTTCAGGAGGCGCGGGACACCATCCTTCGGACGTCTACGCGGAGCTGACGTCGCCGCAGCCTTCTCTCCGGTCAGCATTGACCAGGTTAACTTCGGCGACCGGCCATGCCGAACGCAGCTGTTCCCCACGACGTCCCTCCAAGCCATCGTCTTGGCCTCAACCGCTACCCGGGCCAAGTTAGCCGCGTTGTTGTACCGAACGGCCACTCCGGACGCTCGGGGTATTTTTCTAGGCTTGGGCAACGTCCGGGTACCGACGCCCGCCAGAAGCGCCTGGGCCGTCGTCTTGGCCGCCACCGCTTCTTTAGCCAGTATTGCCGCATTGTTGTACCGGACGGCCACTCCGGTCGGTCGAGGCACTTTTCTAGGCTTGGGCAATGTCTGGGCAGCGACGCCCGCCAGAAACGCCTGGGCCGTCGTCTTGGCCACCACCGCTTCCTTGGCCAGTGTTGCCGCTTTATTATAACGAACAGTCACCTTGGACGGCTTGACTGGAGCCGACACCGCCGCCGCCGTCTCGGCCATCGTGTCCGAACGACGTTCACCGCCGACCACCGGTTTCGTTTCCAACGTACCGGTGGACTTCCGACTCAAATCGATCATTTCCGAAATCTTGGCAAGTCCGTAAAAAAAGTAATGTCCAGTGTTGTCATCCACACGCGTCTTCTTGTTAACCGACGGATTCTTCGTCTGAAACGATTCGTCTACAAGTGTATGGGTGTAATCGAAATCTGTCGAACTGGCGTCTGAGAAAGTGTTTGTATCAGTCATTGATCCCATTTTTTATCTAATTTCCTCGAGTAAAACGATATTATTATAATTTATGATTGATGCTGGAAATTTTTCACTTCAAATTGCTAAATGGATGATGTGGATGAAATGGGCTGCGTGTTTACCGTGGCAATACGTTGAATTGTTGTGAAATAGTTTGTCATAGTAACGACACTGTTTATAATATTTATAAACTCACAATTGATATTGTCCAGTGACTTTCGTGAATTACGTATTTACGAGTGCAATTAAACGTTTTGTGGGCCTCTTAAGTTATAAGTGATAAAATAAACCAAAAGCTATATGTGTCAAAACAGTAATGATGTTCCGAACAAGTTAACGATCGTATTTTATCGTTGTGGCTAAGTGGTCGAAAATTAGAATTCACACAATCACGGTTAAAGTGCGTGTCGTTAACGTAATACACGTTACGAAAATATTTTTTATACCATGATCTCAATACAATACATTATTTTTATGAATTTTTTCTGGTAGGTGTACACTTGGTCTTCGTAAATATAATATTATAATTACTTGTCTAATTGTCAGGAAAAAAAAGGATGTATCGTGTATTTAATGTTTTTTCTTCTTATAATCGCGTGACTCGTAATCGTCCCATCACATACGACCGATCGTTGTGCACGGGTGCATTAATACAACATTATTATAATACCATACTATAACGTGTACTCGTATATTTTCTGTATCCATTTAACAACCGTTTGGACGTGTACGGGTGCAATGATCACGTGAAGACAAGACGAATTTAAACTACGAATAGAGATGTAAGCACTAAGCACTAACAACATGTGTTTGTTTTTAAATTGTTTTTGTTCTTGTTTAGGGACGAATTTTATGCGTGGACGATGATTTTCGAAGTGAACAAGTTGGAATTTGGATAAAACGGATGCGGACACGCATTTTTTCCTCATTACTCATTTTCGTATTATTATACAGACAGGGTAGGTCTGTATATTACACGCGGCTAATCCTATCCTTCTATTACTATTTTCCATTGTACTTTTAGGTTAATCTCTCCATATTTATCTAATGTTGACGTCCTTGATGAACCTTGATGAAATTATATTAGAATTTTTTTTTTTTTACAATCGCATATATACTATGATACTCGCGTGTGATAATCACTTGTCTGTTTAATCAAACGTTTCGGTTATTTTTTTATTTCTCCGAGTCCGTGATCGATGCAAATAGGAACGCATCTCGTAATAGTAATTATCAAACAACTGTACAAGATCCCGCGCAACAGTTAGTCCAGCTGGCCGTAGCAAACGAAATCGCAGCCAATTTATTATTGTAACTAAATTACATTCAACGTCATGAAATACGTGAAATGCCTACTCAAAATTTCATTTCTTATGAGATGGTATTGGTATGTACTTGCGATCAATATAAAGTGGACTTAAGTTGAGTGGACGAAACCGTGTGCGCATAATTATATAATAATCGTAATAAATAATAATCGTTAGAGAAAATAACGAATAACGATGCATGCATCCGATCGTACATGATATGATAACATATCTCATGTTTTTATGTCGAACGGACTTGGCTTTTCTCCGATCAGGTTTAAAATGAATTGACAAAAAGACATTTTTTATAGAAGAGTTGGATATACGTATAATTGTAACTCATTGAATTTCTTCAATATATTTTATTTTCGTTTTTCGTGAAATTTTAATCTCCTATGTTACACAGCAATGGCACTAAGTAAGACTAATTTAAATTATAGTACATAGTGACTAATTTTACAACGGAACACGTAATATTTAATCTATTCATTAAACTAATGAAAGTTAAAAATAAAGACAGAATATTTATTGTATCAATCCATTAAAACTTAATTAAGAAATAAGAACTATTCCAATATAATTATGTAGATATACCAATTATTATCAACCTAAAGCAATGTCCTGCACGAACTTTCTTTGTTGTTTCACTGTTTCTTTTGTTTTTATAACTGTCAGTGAGTGAATACTCAACATCTTAACTTAAAACGTAAAGTTATATTTTCAACATTACAATTACTTATGTTTTTGTTCTTTCATATTGTTAATATTTTATTTATTATTTTTATTTGATTAAAACAATACTATTATTTTGTGGATTATTCAAATCCTTATGTATATATATAATAGGCTTTTTTTTATATTCCAATCTTTTCCAGTCAACGCCAGGTAATTCAGCTAATACGTAACATTTATATTCATCCAATAAAATTCATCCATAACAATCACATTGCAGACAAATTTCGCTCCCTCAATAATTCGATTTTTTATGAGCCTGTAGACAAGATTACCTTAACCGTTAATTTTTGGTTCAGTTCCATAATTTGTTTTTGAACTTTATTTATGATAAACGTTAAATCAAACTATGTTCAACGAACGGTTTTAGATTGTAACGTTATAAACTAAATGGCAAGAGCGTATTTGAAGGGGCTGAAGGGGGCATTCGCCCTCACCATGACTCATATTTTTGTTAAATATAATACATTGATTTGCTTAAAAAATATAATGTATAAATAATTAATATAAATTACTAGGTAGTCTATTATTATAACAGAAACATGAGCTGTAGGCAATGAAAAATTATTTTTAAGTTTGATTGAAGAAAAATTAGTTTCGTCCCCCCCCCCCCCCCATGGCCTCAACTCAAATACGCCCTAACTAAATGGTTCACTGAACTTTTAATAGAAAAACGTTAAAATTGTTTATGTTTTCGAAATATTCGCCAAAAAAACGTAAAAAAATGTAAAATTCTTGAATGATAGAACTAATAAACATTATTAAGTTATTCGTTCTTGTAAATTTAATTAAAAGAATGTTTTGAAATATTACGTTCTTGAATATTAAATCAGTAGAACTTTTTACAGTCATATGTTCTCGAATGCTTTAAAGTTATACGTTCTTGAATAACGTTTCTATTTCTTGGAGTTCTGAAAATGAACACAATTTTGAAGATGACCAACTTCACATAGACGAAGAGCACAGTAACAATGTTTCTGAATATTCTGATGAAGATAATAATATAATAAATGAACAAGAAAATAAAAATAATCAAGAGACATTGCCTTCAATCTTCAACGATTTGGGTACAGCAGTCAATACATCGGTGGTATTGAGAAGTATGCGATGTGCTGCTCATACTTTACAACTATCGATTCTAGATGTATTTAAAATAGAAAGTATAAAATCAACTATAAACAAATCACGGAGATTGGTGAAGATATTGAGATCACCAAAAAATTTAGAAACTCTCAAGAATATGGATACACTACATTATTACTTATAATAACTTATTACCTATATTATCATCATAATATTATATCCTCTTATACTGTCAAAAATAAATAATCGGCTATTGGATTTATTTTGGCTAAAGCTTCTTTAGTTCTTTCAAAGTCACATTATGCTGTTGGGGTATATTTTTAATCATTATCTTAGTTATTAGTAAAAATAGGACTAAATGTTATTCAAGTTTTAGATTTTGATATTAAAGTACTAATTATTCTTTTTAAATTCAAAATAGTCAAAAGATAATTTTAATTCATGAGTAGACGGAGAAATTTCAGGTTAGCAGCTTTTCTTCCATCGACTTAAGATGATAAACCAAGCTTATTTAAGATTGGATTGTAACCATGAGATGGATGGTCGACATTTAAAGTAAATTCTGCATATTTTAAGAATTTACGTTGTACTCTTTCAGTTTGATCCCTACCACAATAAGTGGTATAAGTGGATAAAATAACAATAAGTGGATCCCATACAATAGCGCCATATTCCAAAACAGACCTTACACAAGCATAGCGTAAAGTTTTTATGTGAACGACACGCTCTTTTTTTAAACAGAATGTGAACATCAAGGCCGTATCTAGGGAGGGGTCCAGGGTGTCTGGACCTCCCCCGAAATTTCTTCAATATTTTACGAATGTTTAGATTACTTATTTATTTTTAATACCAACATAAATATTTTCAGTCAAAAATGACTTAAGCTCCAATTAATCATTGACTGCTTTTAATTTTATATCATAAATATCATATGAAAATATGATATTAATTTTAATAAAAGAAGATTAAATCTTTTTCTGTCTTATTTTTAACCAAATAGGTATCAAAAGTTAAAATCTTAATTCAATAAAATTACAATATACATGTTTTGGATCCCTTTTGAAAAAAATTTCTAGATGCGGCCTTGGTGAACATGAACGACATTACGTTTCTGGAGAATTTAACGATTTTCGGTGCGTTCGAATTTATTTACCGGCTTAAAAATATTCGTAAAAAATAATAAATATCGATTGTAATGCGTTTAAGTATAGGTCTTAAACATACTTAACATGTTTCGTAAAGGCCCTATTTATACAGTATCCCAGGTAGGTGACTCATAAATAGAAAATAGAAAAATTGAAATGAACGCGTTCATTTTTTTATAGAACTCAAAAACTTTGAAAAAATTGAACACGAACAAGTTCCTTTTTAAGCGCTGCACATTTTTCAGTGAACGTGTTCCGAACACGGGTACAACCCGATCCGGCGTTAAAAGCATCACTCTGTATACTGTGACTCGGCGCATTGTCCGTGTGCTCCGCGTCGTCCTGGGACGCGTATTACATTATAATTTATAATAAACACGAATGATGTATACATTATGAATGTGCGTTCGCGCGATAATTACATACGTGTATCGCTCGCGCATGGGAACTTCCTTTCGATGCGAATTTACATTCGAGGTGGATGCCCTCCTTCCGATTTTCGCACCGCCGTCGCCTACCGCTGCCACAACCACCGCCGACAGTCGACCGATAACCCGCGTGACTTCGACTTGACGACACAACGTCGCAATCCTTTTCTTTTTTTTCACGCGCGCGGAACACGTCCGTCCGGGGTGCTCACACCGCACTCCGATATCGACGTCAAGATTAATTTGAACCACCGGTCGATTATAGTATTTAGTATTTATGATTGGTATGGTACTCAAAGCCGTAGCAAGGGGGGGGGGGGTAGAGGTGCCTACGTCCTGGGCGCAATTCTTGGGAAGGCGCAACAAATGAAAAATTTACAATTTGATTGTTATAAGTTATAACTAATTACTTATAGGTAAAAGTAATATTATGTATTTATGTATTGATGTATTCACTTATATAACTTATAAATAGTATAAAGTATTTACAATGGTTCCTACTTATATAATAACTCTAACATTAATTTGCATGAAATGCGTGAATTGAAGAGGTCGTTCAGTGACAATACTTCGGCGAGAATATATTGTTGTATAATTTGTTTTTTTTTTGCATTTCACACTTGGTCCATGCTAACCAGCTTGTTCGTCAACTAGAAAATCTTTGGGCCACATTCACTTAAGTCACCTTGTAGTATTACCAAGAAGGGAGTTTGAGAAAAACTTAGAAATAAGAAGGTTGGGGTGATTGCCAAGTTTTTTGTGGAATTTTTTATAGTGTTGTTTAATAACTTCTCTAACAATTATGTAGGTCGGTATGAAGAGTATTATTAGAGACGTACGGAGGAACGTTAGTCGAAGTGTTTTTGATTGAATCGTTATCGCCTATTTCCATTATATCGTTCACTCCATTTCAAACGTTTTGGATTTATTTATGTTACGGCAGGTGAAAGAATATTGTAAAATCATGGAATTATAAAAAAAGTGCTTGCGACAAAATGTACGATGTGACGAACAATAGATGTTACTCGTAATCATTGGGAAATCGGGTAACGTGAGACACTGACTGCGTGAACGGGCGCACAGACGGCGGCATCCATGTGAACATCAATACTTGTAATTATTATAAGTTATAATCAACGGCAGTACAATGACAATTATTTTAATCGCACACGAATAATTAACAGACGACGTGCGAATTTGTCTTTTCGACTTTGTATTCATAAATCGTTTGTGTATTTATAATTATTGTTTTTTAACCTCGTTGAAACGCAATTATCCACGATGGATTTGGCTTGGGCCACAACACCTTTTACGTTGCCGTCGCGAATCGTAGTGAACGACAGCACTTGGTCCGCCGCCACCGCCGTAACGTGTCGGCCGCGTGCGCATAACATAACAATCGTCGTCACTTGGCCGTAATTCATGGGCACATATCAACAATTAATATTATAGTTTTCATACAAATCTCGGTGTTTGCGATAATTTTCTTTGCCGTTTTATTTCACAAACCTTTACCGTCAGCGCTCGAGTATCCGCACCGGTGCGGTAAAGTCTCCGACTCGCATCGTCTACGTACAACACCTATTACCCATCATGGTCGCGATCTCCTTCGATGTGGACGACCGTCTGCTCAAAACGTATCTCTTCTACTCGGGCGTGTTGGTGTTGAAAGTCCTGGCCATGGCGGTATGGACGGCCAGTTTACGCCTGGTGAACAACGTACGGTTAAAAAAAAAACAACGAGAAACTACGAATCCTGCATAAAACCACTTGAGCGCATTTCCAATTTTTTACTTGCGATTGGGGTCGACAAACCATACAATTAGCGTTCTCGCTCCTTCCCACTCTTTACCTAACCTTTATTAACTTTAAATATTTTCATTTTTTTACTTCAAAGAACTATTTTCAATCTGTTAACAAAAACAATTAGCACATTTTATATACAATGTTCTCACGAATACGCAGTTCGTTGACAGCACCTCAGATACAAGATGTCACATGTTACAAAATATATATAGTACCTTTGTAATTATGACAAAAATTTTAACAACATTATTTTCGGAAAACATTATTCCTTCAACAGGTTTTGCTTTAACTTATATTCGTTTGCGAAACGCGTAGTTTTAGTGTTTAGAACAGGCGTGAAATATTTTTAACGAAGTATCTCTGGGGAGAGGAGTTTAAAATAAATGCTACGTCGGATAAATGAGAAACACACGTAGGTGTTACCAATGAAAATGCTGGGTGTATATAATCTTTGTTAAAACTTAATAGGTAGAACGATAAGAAAAAAAAATCTTTAAAAAAATTCATTTATTAAAAAAAAAAAGACAAGAATATTAGATTACATTACATCGTAACTATAAAGAACACAAGTCGTGCAGAATGTTTAAGCGGTAGGGCTTCTGCGGTAGTTGAGGGCTAAGCTGCTCCAGTTGCACGGATATAGTGATATATTTTAACATATATATTACCATAGTAATCATGTTCAACTATTACTTAATGTTTTCAGGTGGTCGCTAATCCCGAAGACGCGAAACTGAACAAAAAGTATAAAGTGAAGTACGACGACGTTGATATCGAACGATTGAGAAGGCAAGTATACAGATGTTGTAAACGAGTAATTGAAGTCATACCTACAATTTTTTAAAATATTTGCAGGGCTCACCTCAACGACTTGGAAAACATTCCGTTCTTCTTAATTGCCTGTTTCGGATACATGTTAACAAAACCCAATGTATTCGTCGCCACTAATTTAATCAGAATATTTGTGATGTCGAGAATAATGCATACAATCGTTTACGCTGCGATTATTGTACGGCAACCAGCTAGAATCATTGCCTGGCTTCTTGCATATCTCGTAGTCATTTATATGGCTTTACGAGTAGTTATAAGTTTTGCATGATATTATAATAAATTACAATCGTCGACTGTTGTAATAATTTTTTAACAAGTGTAATTTCTAAGTTATGCAAGGAAAACTATAGTGGAGTTATGTGAAAAATAAAACAATTGCTGAGGACAGAGTGCAAAATAATTATATGCTATACATTTCTATAAGCTACAGAAACATGGTTTCATGTGTTAAAATTATGTATTTTCAATTCTGAGTGAAGCAAAGGATCTTATAGGCTTAAAACGTATATTTTTATTTTTTTTCTCTGCGACCATTTTTTCGGATAGAAATATTGATCCAAGTTTCATCTAGCAACTTTTCATCTTTTAAAATCGGCCTGCCAAGGTTCTTTAGAAAAGTCATTTTTCAAGTTTTCCGCAGTTTTTCTAGGTGTGAGGAAAACTGCTGAAAAAACGGTAAAAATGCGCTGTAAACGAGATTTTCACTTTTCAGATTTTAGTTATTTAGTCATAACTCCAAAAGTTATGTGTCTGGAAACTTGAAACTTTTACCTTCTATTAAAAACATTATTTTAATATTTTTTAACATTTCCAAAAAAAGTTAAGAACTTTTGGTTTAGAGATAGAACTATAAAATATCTAATTTTTTGAAAGTTTTTATGTAATACAATTTTTAACTTAGGATATTATAACTTGAAAATTTAATACCACTCTACTCATATACTTAACAAAAAGCACTGAAATTTTTTAAAAATTCTTTAGACAGACTTTTATTCTATAAGCATTTAAACAAATTATAGAATTTTTATTGAATTTACTGTTTGTACATCAATTTTAAATTTTAAATGTTTATTAAAAGTATTGATCCATCCAACCAAATTAAAACCTTTGATACAAATAGAACATATTATAAATAATTAATTAAAAAAATGTCTCCTTCATTGAACAAGTTGATACAAGAAAGAACCTACCAACAGTTTAACTAAAAATGGTAAAATAAATAAACGGTACATTTTTATAAACTAAGACTACTTTATACAGAATCGCTTAACATAGAATTTTTCGTTCGGTGCACACGTCTATCGCAGTCAATACGGTTTTCGTTGCTCTAATACAGAGGTCGGCAACCTTTTGAACCACGCTGGCCATATTTTTTTTTTCAAATGTTTATCAAGGGCCACATTAAAAAAAAAATTTTTACATATGATATATACTAATAATTGTATTGTTATTATATTTGATTATTTTATATAGAAATTTGAGTGTAAAAAATACGAACGTTACTGGAAAAAATTGGTTTTAAGAAAAAATTTAATTTTTTGACAAATTAAACATAATGGCTTACCTTTGTTTTCGACGAAAAAGTATAAATCAACCCAAGAATTATTAAAAAAAAACGATGTTCATTACAAATTTTTCTTTTTTTAGTCGCCATAATTTACTTGTAAAATGAAATTGTTACAAACGCAAACAGTCACACGTACGGGCGTAATCACGGTGTAATAATAATCGCTACAAACGCAAAGTAACTATGACCATAGATTAAATATTTAAAATACGTATGTATTAAATACATAGGTTAAATATATTTAAAATTTTAATTTTTAAATATATATAAGTATATTTAATTTATCCTATGACTGAGTAGTGCAGCCATCATTATCTTCGACTCCGATCAGATAATAATAACAATTTTATAGATTAAACTGACTATATAACTACATAGAATAAACGACAACTATTAACGGTTAGATTAGGTTTTATTAACAAAGAAAAAATAATTGAATAGTATTGAAAATTTTATGGAAATTTTATTGAACAAAAACAAAACACAAAAATTAACCACCTTTGTTCGGGCCATAAAAAATTGCTTCGCGGGCCACATGCGGATCTAATATAATAACGCGGAGTGTACGTTGTTACAATATATACGGTCGTGGAAAACAAAATATTTGTACTCGAGGTACTTAACCGAATGAGAATTGCGAGAACCGAGCAGTACGTATGGGTACACTGTACCGAATCTCGTCGTAACCGATGCGTGAAGATGTACACGGTATTTTCTCGTTCTTCGCGATGTTGTTGGTTTTCTAACCGTTTTTGTACCTCGAGTCCGTCTAAGGACAATAACGTACAACGTCTTGTGCCGCTGACGCCCTTCTACTCGATCTTACGTTTTCCTGTATCGAACTGAACGTGAATGTATTTTCAAACACGATACCAAATAACGTATTGTTACACAAGAGAATTCGTTTTTTTCCCGAAACGGTATTTTCCGAATATGATTTGCAAACGATTAGATTTGCACTTCTCGTTTGGTGCAAAAGTAAATTGATTGGATTCGAAACTTATTAGCGGAGATTCATTTCATTAATCTAAAAAAAAAAAAAAAGCAAGAGATTAGCTAAATAATAGGTTTATATATCTATATATATATAGTGAGTTAGCAAGTAGACAATGTTTATGAATTAAAGAAGCTAAAAATCTTCCCCGAAGAAATAATAACAATAGTATTAGTAGCGAATGTGTTTTTTTTTAGCGGTTCAAGAAAATAAAATAAAATAAAACAAAAATCCTATAGCAATTTTTGCTAAAAGCTTCTCAAGTGTCACTCGAACGGGACGTCCAAGTGGATATTTTATTGGAAATATTCAAATACAGACCTCTTTGCGAACTGTTTGTATTCGAGGTTATACATATATTCTTTCTGTATCATTCAACCGATCCCTGTTCGCATATTTTATACTCGCGCGCCGAGACACTTCGGTACACATGCTTTTAAAACGCGATTCGAATCAGCTCTGCCCGTATCGTTGAGATGCTATATGGTATACAATACGCATTACGCACCGGTTGAATATCGCACCTAAGTGTTTTCGTGCACGCCAAAGGAGTGGCGGTTTTTATCACTCGCCAATAGGGGGGACTACTTAAATTTCAAAAATGTAGCTAGTCGTATGGGTCTATATATAATTTTAATTCACAGAATATGTCACTCGGAAGTAAATAATTCTTTTTTTATTTTAATGTATTTGTTTCACAATGACGATATTTAATTATAACTGTTGATTTATCATAATTTTTATAATACTTAACTTAGAAAAATAAACAGCTCAGCTCCAAGAGGGGAGGGATGTTGCCCTCTTAGACACCCCCTTAAACCCGCCCCCGCGCCGAAGCGATGTACTGCTCCAATGATGCGTTTGCCGTGATAAAGTTCGTCACTCTATGTTCTCGAGTAGTAAAAAAATAATATAGAGGAAATCGGTAGGTACTGTGATTTTATATGATTATGTAATGCCCAAAACCTAAATTTGTGTCTCGTATTATATTTGTGTTTATAGTCAACAAATGCAATCGTATTTTCGCAAGGCTCGACCATACATTTGGTCTCTCATTGGCCCCGCCTAATGAAATATTTTGGGGCTTTCATCGGATCATTTGGATTTCTCGAGATGGTATTGCTGGAATATCTTTGGAAAACCCTCTTCATAGTGATTGGCCGTATTTATTTGTTTATTTATTTTTTTTTTTTTTTTTGCTCAATAAATTTCTTGTTGTTATGGAACCCGGAAACGATTATGTTAAATGTTTTAAAAATTCTCAAGCTATTGTTGTTTCTGAGAATCAATATAAATCGCAGCTACATTTGTCTTGTCCGCATAATTATCATATTCTATTATATCAATCTTTCAAACGACTGTATAATATTTTCTTGATATTTTTCGCGAACAATCAACGTCATACACGATGGAAGCCATTTGTCAACGTGTTTGCCTACACGTGTTTGGAAATTGCCGTTGGGGGAACGAAAACCAATTTTTGGACGTCAACTACACTCGCAGATTTTTTCGGAAATGCTGTCTCTGTGAAGCCAAACGATCGTACTCGAAGATGGCGCGATGTATAAGTACGTATGGACGTTAATTTTATTGAAATGGTTCGAACGAGAGGCGAAGAGTTGATTTTTTCCAAACCGAACTTTGATTACGTTTCATCGGAATTGTTGAAACGACAGTTAATATTGCGTTTATGCGTGTATAGGATGCGAAGCGTACGTCCACAAGGAATGCTTTTTAGTGGATCTTTGCAAAGAAGATGACGCTAAAAGAACCAAGGTCGGCAGTCCCCGTAGAGCGGACGCAAAAGAATTTATGGACACCAGTAACGGAGAGGTCGACGACAGAGAAGAAGAGACACACGATTGTATTATAAAACGCCGCAAAAGATCCGGTTCGCAAAACGCCAAAGTGAGTAAAAAATATCGACGAATAAGCCCTTTATGATTGAGGTCGAATGTTTCTTACGATTTGGAGTTTTCATGATCATCACATGGCATCTGTAGCGATTACGACGGTTAGTTTTTGTGATATCAGAGCGTCAGTGTGACGAACGATCGCAAACGTTTTACCATTTTTATAACACTATTGCGAACGAAGGATACGTAGCCAAGTTTATATTCTTCTAGATATGTAAATATTTCTGAATTTTATTTTATTTTAGGATTTAATTAATTTTTTTTTTAGTAAAATCTACTCGATATTTATAATATTATTTAACTATAATTATGTTACAAACTAAAATGAAATGATTCAAAATAAGTTTTTAATTAAAAAA